>NW_027315835.1:20924741-20984741 GCF_026437365.1 Eucyclogobius newberryi
TGATATAATGCTTAAAAGAGCAAAAATGAGGGGCCAATAAGCATACTTTTATATTATTTAATCCATTTGTGGCCATTTTTTAAATTAATACGCTGTATTAAAGAGTAGGGAAGTTAATTGTTTAAATTACTTTTTTCTGATAATTGTGAATAATCGTAAAATGGTGATATTTCTCCTCATGATAATCGTGACTAAAATGAATATTGTGACATCCCTAATAACGAAACAAACAAAAGTCACCCAAAAGTTAATAAGACGAGGAAATATGAGGAAGTGTATGTAGCACTTGGCTTCACTGTGACTGAGGTGGAGACGAGGAAAGACCATCGTGTCTACTGTGTCTTACAATGTTGGCAGCGACAGCATGAAGCCAAATAAATTACATATCAATAAAACACACACTTCCTCCACGCTATTTTTTCTTTATAGATCTCACATGTAGCTGGAATCTGAGCATGTGAACCTCACGTCACGTCCTCTCCACACCTCAAAACGCTTCAAAGGGTCATGCAAAGTGACTTATGAATGAGATTTACATAAACATGAGCCGATAATCAGTGGTTTTGGCCGAGGCACGCGACACAGAGAGAGAGGGGCAGACGCAGCACACAGCAGCAGTCACATCAAAGACTTCATGACAAATACACATAAAAGTGATTGTAACAACTGTCCCTCTCAAATGCATTTTTAAAATGACAGAATAAATGGTGTTTTGTTCGCCTACACTTAATTAGGCAGGAGGCTATTTTGCAGATATTTTTTCGTTGCGCTTCAGGCTCTTATGGTTGAATGAGATGTGCGAGAGGTGTGACATATGAAGCTCTGTCAGGCGCTGTTATTCTTCCTCTGCCCTTAAGAGCAAGCCGTCTGTTAGAAAATAATGAAGGGACTTTGGGTCTGGGTCAGGTTCAGACACTGGGCTACATGTCAAGTGGGGCGTGAAGACCAATGAACGTGTTGGATCTGCATCTTGTGTCAGAGCTTCTTTAAATCAAACCTTGATCATAAGCTCCGTCTGAAGGAGGAGTTTTCTCTCGTTTCATAAATGCATTTAGAGATTCAGAGGATCTTCTCTGTGCGGTCACAAACACAGTCTGATACGGTCACAGCGCAGACTGAGAGCGAGCACGGCTTCATCTGCGTCATGTACTGTCCAGAATAATGAGTGCAATAAATAGCCCTGCTCAGTGTTTATAGGCCTATTATTCCTGATGAAACTGAACCTTTTGCTGAACCCTCTGGAGCACAAACAATTTGCTGGAGCCTTTGAGAAGCTGAGACTCTGTAGTTTTGGACTCTGATGTCTGTTTTTCTCTAATCATAAGTAGAAACAAGCTCTGCACAGAAGAAATCAAATCGTAAATCCCGCCTAGATTTTCTAATAATTATTTTTCTAATTTTGCGTACATAGTAATCCTATTTTTAAGCAAACTTAATAAATGAGACCAGACTTGTTTCTCTGTAATCAAGTAAAATTGGTTTTGCCTCAGCACAGAAATACTGTAAAAGCTGCTCTTGGGGTCAAAATGAGGCTGTTGTGTGCTGTCTATAAAGCATTTTTCAACCTCAGAGAGAACCACGAAGTCTGCGGTTAGCCTGCTAGTTGTTAGCTTTACTGTGACGTTAAGACTCTTCTCGTTCCGGTCTGTGAAAGTGAATAATCAGAATGAATTTGTCAGTAGAGTGAGAATCAAATCAAATCAAATCAATTTATTTTTGTAAGGCCCAAAATCACAACAACAGTTGCCTCTGAGGGCCACGAGAAGAACAGTCTAAGATGAACTAGTTATCAAGACACTAAAAAAAAGAAATGAAACCTAATTTATAAAGCACAAAAATGAAGTGAAAGGTAGTACAAACAGCGGATGGCGTCTTAAAGTGCCATCTGATGTAGGCAGCTGCAGTGGGTGCGACTGTAGTGTGTTCAGTCTAATAGGCCTAACAGGTGTGAGTTATGCCATATGCTACTTTCAGTCTGCGAAAGGACTCATTTAATGATATGAGTTTAATTATATTTTTCAGTTATTGAAGTCGATTTGCACGTTCTGCCTCTACACACGTGCTTTTGTTGGTTGGTCTGTTGATTGCATTGTGATGGGAAAATAAAGTGGAATGTTTCACTTTAAACTGACAACAGTCAGTTTTAATGTGGGTTTTCATTGGCAAATTGAAAGTGTGGGAATTTTATTTGAAGCAGAAAATGTTGGGGACAGTTCTCATATTACGCACTCTCCACTTTATTGAGAACTATTTAGCACCGATGCTGTATCGAAGCCTCGTTTCCAGCGAATTTCTACAGATTCAGAGGCTTTGGCGTCTTTACAAATAGCATTTCCTGAGATAAGTTTGTCTGAAGGGGTGCACATGAGCGCCGTTTGTCAATAGTGAGTTTTGGTGTCATTTAAGTCTTGATCGGTGGGTCCTGGTTAGTCTGAGCTCGACAACAGGGTGACTAATAAACGCACTCTTAACCTGCTAAGCATCATGATTGTGATTGAATATACAGAAGACCCCACATGCGTTATCACCCAGAGCCATGCTAACATAAAACCAGTCTGAGGCTTTTTACAAACCACTTACATGTTTGGAAGCAAGATTAATCTCTGTGAATGACATGAATTAACATAACATTAGATCACTTTTATTTACAGCAATGCAGCAAACCTGATTTACTTGAACACAACACACAAATGTCCCTTCTGTTCTATGTTGAGCCACTTGTTGACTGTCACTGTATTTCCTCCCCGTTTTCTCACCAATGCTGTTCTTGGGGGGCTTATCCATCTTTCAGGGTCATTGCATCAAACCGCAATAACTCCAGAGCTATTTATTGCACCTCGCAAATGTTGGTTCAACTAATAGGATGAATTTCCCACCAAAGATTGCCAACTAATTGTAAGATTTAATTACATGCAACAAGCAAGCAAACTCTATTATACAGTATACACTACCATATTTTCCGGACTGTAATCACACCTTTTTTCATGGTTTTGGCCAGGGTGCGACTTATACTTATGATCATACTTATATACTTATACTTACTCTCCAGAGTGACTTATATATGATATTATTTGTTATTTTCACACTATTATATCATTACATGTTTTTTTCTTCTCTATTATGCATTTTTTGGCTGGTGCGACTTATACTCCAGTGCGACTTATAGTCCGGAAAATACGGTATGTTTTTCATTACAGTACTGAAGCAATATTGGACATACAGATGTGTAGTTACAAGCTTGTTTTCTAAATGTCTCACATTAACAATAGCTTGCCTGCTGTTGCGTGTGCCGTAAAAATACTAAGCTTGCACTGATGACTCCTAATTCCCGCTACTAGACTCTAGAACCAGCGCTTTAATAAAAAATGGGCTCTTTTTGTGACGATGCGTGACAAAGCTGCTAGAAAGCGCCGCGGAGGGATGAGGCGAGCGGAGCAGCAGGCGGCGTGGCAGAGGTTGCATAACAAAGAGTTTTCGGTGGAGGGTAGCCGGCCCGCCTGTTGATATGTGGGCGCGGTGAATGCGGGACGGTGCCATGTGCCGCAGAGAAATACTACGCCAGGGACCAGTGTTGCCATGACGAGGGGAATAAAGAGAAAGACAGCGAAAGAGAGAGAGGAGAAGTGCTCGGATGGAAAGATTCAATGCAGGATTCTGGTGTATGAGCAGATCAGTGGGTTTTTTAGTGCCTGGAATGCACAGAAGGGTTTTGATTTGGATGTGAAAAGAAATGCTTATTGCTTTGGGAATGTGGTTGTACATTTAGGAATCACATTAAAGCTGCACTTTGTACCTTTTCTAGAAGAGGTCCAGCCACCTGCTTGTCTCCATGGAGATGGTATTGCTTTGCTGGGAATGTTCCTCAGTGTGGTATACAGCATATTTCTCGCATTCCACAACTGATTGTAAATATATTTTCATGCATTTAAGTCAAATCTGTTAGAATTCATTGTTGTGAATAATTTGTCATTTAAAGTATTCTTATTTAATGAAAATCAATGAAAGGGAAGCTTCTCTGTCTCTTTTTATAGTGATTGTTGATCTATTTGAAGAAAAGTTGTCAAAACAAAAACTGCCGTTTTGTTGCGCTGCTTGGACCTGAAAGTGCCGTCACTCTTCATAACCCCATAGATGTTATGCATTGACATTCTTTTATTAGAAAATTGCATTCAACATTGTGACTTCAGTGGTAGAATTATGGGCAGATCAAATGTTTTCCTCTTTTTTATTACCATGGAGCTGTTGTTTCACTCAAATTAACTTTCTCAGTTGATTCTCCGACATAGAGAGCTTAGCCAGCTTCTTTGCTAGCGGAAGGGGGAGATAAAGGACACTTCAACTGACCCAGAGCAATTATTTTCATCCACAAACAGACTCATTTTAACGCTGAGGTATCTGACTTTTGTAAATGCAGGACTTTGTGACAAAAATGTTACACATGTAGTAATAAAGCATTTTAATTCTTGTCAAGCCAGAGAGCTTCCAGTGGTCCCAGGAGGGTTTGATTTTCTGAGTTTCCGACAATTTTTTTAATCAGTAAAACATCTTTATGTCAACAAATGAAAAACGTATAAATTTATTGTCATACGTTGAAAAATTCAAGGCAAAGCAAACATTTTACATTGTGCACGATTCAATAGACTGCACCATGTCATTTGTATGTAGAGATTATGAAACTGCAGCATTTTCATTTCACAACACTAGACTCGGTGAAAGACTTCAAATACACATAATAGCATCAGTGAGAAAGTGAGAAAAAAAACAGCAGTTCAAAAGATTTGGCCTTGTAACTGAAGACACATTGAACACGTTGATCGCAATTGCAGACTTGGTTACATCAAATATAGAAGACAGAATACACAGAAAAGAGTTTGATAAATTACCGGTAGATCATGGTGGCAGATCATAATGCACTTTAAATGAGTGAATGTTTAATTTAGTGGACATTAACACAGATGAAGGACAATAGTCAGAGGTGGCTAATGATTCTGCAGCAACAATGACAGTAATTCTGCGGCATGTGACTGAAACAACAGGATGACAAAGGACGATGTTTATCCAGTACATGAGTGGATAAAGAGATTATCGGTTGAGAGAATATTTACACTGCATCATGCTCCAACATACGATCGGATTGAATGTAATTTGTGCAGTCGGGTTTGTATCCTTTGTGTATAATCCTAAAACATGATGGAGCTGCAGTCCGGCCAAAGACTTTCCCATGTGCAGATTGTGGCCAGAATAATGTCTGAGTCAGACAGTCGACGTGCGTTCACATTTCAAACATGTTAGTTCAGCAGCAGCAGCAGCAGCAGCAGCAGCAGCAGCAGCAGCAGCAGCAGCAGCAGCAGCAGCAGAGGCCTAGAAACTCCTAAACATGCATCTCCTTCCATATTCCTCCATTGAAAGCGTGTAGGGTCTCAAACTACATGTATTCAGTTTATGATTAAGGGAAATTTCTTAGCAGAAACGAGACAAGACGGGGCACCAGGGTAAAACCCAAAGAGCTAAGATACGGTCCTTAATCGCGCTCGTTAAAAAGGTCTGAAGGGTGTTTCACGTTTCAGGGACTTACACATAGTCTATTCAAACAAACAATAGTCAATAACTCTTTTGTGTAGTTTATTTATCAAAAGGGCAATCGAAACACCGGAGCAGAAATGCGCACAGGTAAATCACAGGTGATGTTATATCAGATTTGACAGCAAATTTCATGCAGATAATGTTAAACCAGGGTTTGCCTTTGGTAATCAAACGTGTCTATGCTAATCTATATCAAAAAGGGGGAAAGTGAGAAGCTAAAAGGCAGGAGGAACAGCTGAGCTCTACCCAAATCACGCCACAAAGAACCGCACACTGAACTCGGCTTACGGTTTGTAGAGACTCGGTCCGGCTGGTCCTTGTCCGCGGACGAGGTCCGTAGCGAGGCGTCGCGTGTAGCGGTGTGGCGGCGAAGGTTCGTGAAGCGGGCGGCGGCCGTGGAGCAGTGTGCTGGCCGTGGAGCGGTGTGCTGGCCGTGGAGCGGTGTGCTGGCCGTGGAGCGGCGTGCTGGCCGTGGAGCGAGGAAGGCAGCGGCGGCTGTGAGGTCCTTGGCGCCGGTGGCAACGGAGGCGATATCCGAGAGTTCCTTAGCGGTAGAACGCTTTAGCGGCGTGTTAGCTCCTCACGCAGCCTTTACTCAGATGAGAACGTAGCACTGATCCACGTAAACGGCGTAGATTACTTCAAAAAGAAAATAAACGAAGTAGCAAAGAAAGTCTCTGTCCGGTTTAGCGCTTAAGCTTAGTTCCAGGTGGTTCCAGGTGGTTTCAGGTGGTTTCAGAGTCCAGGGCTGGCATGGCCTTGTCGATCACGTGACGGACGGATTTTTGTTGAGGCAAAGGAAAAAGTGAAAGGCTCGTCCGTGGAGACGGCTTCCAAGAGAAAAGACAAAGGGGATGAGAAGAGAAGAGAAGAGGAAGAGAAGAGGAAGAGTTTCTAGCTTGGAGCGTCCTTTTGATACCTGGCCCGCAGGGCATGCTGGGAGCGAAAGGGGCGGGCGCTACTGCACAGATTTCCCGTTTAACATTTCCTGGCCGAGAAAATACAGCTAGAGTAACGTAAATAATGGCAAAACATTTAAACCCTGTTTTAACATTTACACGTTAAACATTTTTGGGCAGTTTGTGCACATTATTTCTTGAGGTAGATACATTTTACATCTTCTTTCACCTGTGACGGGCACTTGAGTTAAAGCATTGGGAATATAAACCTTAAACAGTGGAAAAATAGGTAACACAAGGTGAAACATGCGGTGTATGGAGTTGGTTCAGACGAACATTCATGGCATAATCACATAAAACGTGGTTTTCATTGGGGCGTCCTCCTGAAAGTCACTGGGGAGAAGGTCTGTTATCACAAAAAGTCACAGCGGCTCCCTGCGGTGAGGGAGAGAGGGAGAACAAACACCCCCAATGTTCAAAGAGAGATTTTCTGTTATCTGGCTGTGGAATGTCCATCCCCATTCCCCTACAAGCGTGTAAACATCTGTATGCATTCTAGACTGAAGTAGTGGTATACTGTACACCTAGTGCTTTTTTGTCTTAGAAGAAACATCTGTTAACACTGTTATAACATTGTTTTGTCATCTAAAACATGCCTGGAGTTTATATTGATCTTCATTCACACTTGTTTGATGAATCCTGTTTTGTCCTCTCCCTATTGCGCCAACAACATTCATTTCTTTGGCTTGCTACTGTTAGCCATCTTCAGAACTGTCACTGGTCTTGGTTGTGGCAGGTCATAAATCAGCTGTTTCTGAGATGTGTTCAGCCGGATGGACCACGCTTCCTGTCACCAGATGGCCTCTAGAGTAGTGTGTCCCAGGTATGTTATTCTAATGACTTCTGATTTCAATTGCTTCCTTCATCCAGACCTGGCAATCGACCTGTCAGATCAGTCAGGCTGACCCCGCCTCAGGACAACAGCTGATATATGACATTTCAGCACCAAGGCCAGTGACAGTTCTGAAAATGGCTTGGAACAGCTGCCAAAACATGCCAACAATAACTTAATGTCTTTAAAAATAACCAAAGATTGACAGGTAATGTTTTTGTATTGTTGCTTTTGATTATCTTCCTTTTGTGAAGATATAAAGCAACGTATGTTTTCAGTAGGATTATTTTACGATGCCAAAGCAGAGGTACCGGTACTCAAAAGTATGTTTAAAGCTCAATAACCATACAAATATTGCAGAATATGTGTCACGTAAAGTGTAACTCCGTTTGTCTCACTGAAGATGTTGCTTTGTCTGGAATTTTACGAGTCATCGCCACAGATCTGACCTGTAACTTGGCCTGTTGTTGTCAGCGTTTTGTCTCCGTGGTGACAGAAGCAGTGTTCTAGTCAACAATACAACCCCCGTGCAGCTGGAAAGTGGAGCTTTGAAACACATTCCTATTTCCCCCTCCTGTCTCCACAGCAGTAGGATGAATGCTTGACGTTGGCTTCTCAGTTACCTGCAGGTCATAAGCTCATCATCCCAAACGCAGTCACACTTACAGTAATCCTTGACACCCGCGCTCCGAGGCCCCGGCGGGGTCTGGTCCGCTCACTGTCTTTTCATGTTTAAAGTAAAGCTCTAAATCCTTGGCACACATTTTAGAAAATAACACACATTTTTGGGGGGGAAGATGAGACATGCACTTGCAAGGACAGGAGAGGAGACCGTGGACCAGAAGTGATATGGTCGTAACGGGAGGTGGACAATTCAGCACAGCAAGAAAAGTGGCCGGTCGGAATCATAGGCTTGAAGAAATATAATTACGTGGCCTTTAGAGGAGTTCTTTGAAACCCAGTCAAGCAGGTGTAACGTGTGATTTTCTCTAGTTGCAAAGTGGAAAATGTAGTGGGAGTTTTTGTCACCTGCCCACATATCTGACCTCTAACTTTGCCTCCATGGAGAGAGATAGGTTTATGATTTAGTTTAGGAAGAATGTCCCAACCCTCAGACCCTCATCTCAACTCTTAAGATCAGTCAGCAAACTCATTCCCTGCCTTAAATGTGATGTCTGGTGAACATGTGTCATTTTTATTGACCTTCTGTGGACAGCAAGGCGCCATCGCGAGATAGCAGACTAAAGAACATCGCCCCGAGTCAGACAGACCATTCAGAATAAACATCTAAGATAAGATATTCCTTTATTGTCCCACATGGGGAAATTTCATAAAAGAAGAGAGAGCGTTTACACCGGGCTGCCAGCTGTACCAGCGCCTTATGACGTAAATCTGGGACCATCTTGAACCCTGAAAAAAGGTCTTCACTTGGACCTCATCTGTTAAAAGCAGTATGTATCATGTTATCATAGATGTTATCACTGTATTTGCATTAATGCTGTGTTTTATTCACGGTCGAGCAGTTCCATTGCATTTACAAAGTCTAAGTTCTCTGTTATGCTGTGATTACTAATGTTTTGTGTCATAAACATGCTCCATTCCTAGATTAAGCTCTGATGTGCTGTGATGTTATTTAACTGGGGTTTTTAACTAAAGCAGACATTAAAACGCATCCAAACTCTGTCAAGGGAAACAGCCCCCGCTCTCAGTTCTTTCCCCCCAATTTTTCATTCGCTTTGTGGACATTTTTCACCGTATCTAGGCTCAGACATATGTGTTATAAAAAAACACGGTCATTTTTAACTTCTCCCTGTTGATCATCACCAGTGCGGGCCATTTTAAGCATGTTAAGAGCTAGATTTGGTTAGCTTTCTTGCTTTTTACCTTTTTTAATCGACCTTCAATGTTTTGTTGATTTGTTAACATGATTTTTGTTAAAAGGACGGTGCAGAAAGTAGACTTTAGACTTTAGTTCAGATAATCCTGCTAAACTGTGCATCCTCTTGCACCAACTCCTGAGCAGTGGAACTTCAGCTGGAGCTGCATTACCAGGTCGCATCCCCATCAGTGGACTCTCTTGCCTCCGCGTGTTAGACCCACGATCCGGACGCTCCGGACGCTCCGGACGCTCCACAACCACAATGTGATCTGGTTTCTGCTGGCACTCGACTGGGAAGGACCAAGGAGTTTTCTGGCAGCTCGGTTTCTGCAGAGTCATCATTCCAGAGAAAGGAGCAGCTTATCAACTCAGTAAGCTGATCTCAGCTTGTGGCCTTAAAGGCAGAGTGGCAGATTTTACAAGCCGTGTTCCTCCTCCTGGCAATTAACTGGCTGTTAATCAAGTTTAAATCCCAATTCAAACTTCCCTCATTGGGTATCTAGTTACTATTATTATACTACTACTATTATATAGTTAACACCACCAAAAAATCCTAACTTCTGTTTAAGAGTTATGTGTTATATCTTATTAACTTGACTTGTTGGGCAGTTTAATGCTGTATTAAATACTGTTGATTTGATTAACTGATAAATAAACCACACAGAAGATTTCTGTTTCCTGTGATTTTATGGATTACTGCATGAGTCCCAAAACCGGTGTTCTCCCTTCAGACTTAGCAAGCAGTGATTTACAAGTTGATATTTAGCTATTGCGTGAATTCTGTGGTGCCTCGTTTTTATAGTTATTGTGCAAAATAATTTCCACAATCACTAAATAAGTCATTTTCCATTTGAGACTCTACATAAGGCGTCTCCAATAGAGACTCCAATTAGGTCTGGCCCGCGGCCCAGTTTCCCATAATCACAAATATTGTATTCATTTTTTCCCCATCGCTTCTGTTCCGCACCGCGGCAGCTCCACCGCTGGTCACGGCGGGCCAGAGCGCCCGTGTTCATCTGAACCACAGCTCTGTCAAGGCACATATGTATGACAACATAAGATAACAGTTTATTTGATGATTTGGTGTAAATGTAACATGTGTAAGGACCGTGTGCTCTGAGTGTCTGGAAGTCTGCTCGACAACGAGGAACGTTACGCGTCGTGGCACCGGAGGACAGCGTGTTTTCCGGGCTTCGCTGTTGGATTGAAAGGTCTGGGCGGACCACTGTACGTGATGGATTGTCCCACGGGTCGGGGTATGAAAGGTGGCCTTCTCGTGCCCTTTTTGCATTGGGTGCGTCTGGGTTCTGGTAAACACTGGGTTTGCATTGCCTGGTTTTAAGTGCTTTTGTCCTGTTTTTAGTCATGTAATTTTGTAATAATTTTTACTTCTCTGAAAGTAAAGTCTAATGTTGATTTCCGTTGTTGAATTGTGCCATTGTGAGTTGTTTATGGATCTTATAGAGATAGAACATAAAATGGTGGTGTGATTTTGTAGTCTGGCCTCAGAAAAATCTATCCCCTTGGAAAACATAACTGGAGACTCTTGCTCTACATAGAATAGCAAAAACATCATGATGAAGACAAGCTGGTGGCAGGCTTTCCAGAGTTCCATAGTGTACCTTTAAGCTACGTGACATCCAGCATCCACCACAGCAGGAGAATTAGCCGCCACCGCAAGTGAAAAGAAGTGTTTCGTCATTGCAGTTGTTAAAATAATGTTTCGACTGGTCCTGGTCACCATTTTCCGACCAACCCAATTCCGCTCCAAAGTGAACCAGTAGAATCGTGGCTATAGTTGTACCGTAATACAAGATGGTCTAGACTTTTATGATGGTATCTCACTGATGATGCTCCAACTAAAACCTCAGTCATCCAGAAAATACACATTCTTGCTGTAAATATGATGGATTAAACCAACAAACCAATTGTGTCATTTGACATTTAACACAGTAACTCTTCCATCACAGCTGTAACCGAAATCTTTAGCCTTTGTTAGAAACTAAGCAAGAGAAAACAGGTGATGAACAGCTTGATTAACAATCGTTGGCTTGTTTTCAGCAAAGTGACTCCAAAGAACACAGCAACACTTTCGCTAATGGGTTGCAAACATACACAATTAAGACAGACTAGCAAACAATGCAATCAATTCCGGAAGGTTTGTTCTTCCAAAGGAAACATTGTGGTCTCAGTTGAAAAGAGACTAGTCTACGTTTGATCCTGCAACAACACATTTAGTAAAGTGCAACAAATGTATGTAACTATTGTGACTTTGTTTTACACAGTAGATTGGAATTGTTGTTAATGTTATCAGTTGCATCACCTGATATATTGTTTACAATCTTACTACTCAGACTATTTATATCCCAATTTTTGAGAATTAATTTTGTACAATACCTTAGATATCGGCTGACTTTTTAATTGGAACAGTGTTTTGGCTCCGTTCTGCTGTTGTTCCCAATAACATTTAAACAGCGTTTGTTTCCAGATGTCTGCTTTTGGCTCAGTGCTTCAACAGCCTTGTTTGTGTTTAGTGAGCAAGGCATTTTAAATCCCTTTACTTTGTATTTGCAAGAAATATAAAGTATTACAATGGTGTTTTGGGTTCGGGTCAATGTTTTGTCATTTTTAAACCGTCAGACAAAACATAAAGTTTGTCTGAAGTGTCTATCTAACAAAACGCTGATGTCATAGGTCATAGTCTTCATTCCTCTGCCCCCCACACACATCACGGGCCCCCTTTGCTAACACACACACACACACACACACACGCACACACACAGGTCCTGCAGTGTGTGTACGTACAGCTCAAATCATGTGTAATAAAATATAGGATATAGTTTTGAGAGCATTAGGCCACGTTCAAGCGCAGGTGAATATAGACTAAAGGCCATTGCATTTGTTTACTGGTTTACTGTTTTGTTCAAATGTTTAATTACAGAAAATCCGAGTTTTCACTATAGATCACGCGCCTGTGTCTCTGCTGCAGCGTCTCTCCGCCCCTCCCACTGTGTGTCATCAAACCCTCTCTATCGGCTCATGTTTAGGTAAATTTCATTCATAACCAACTTTGCAGTGTCCTTACATAGTGAAATGGAGGAGTGGAGGAGGCATGACATTAGGCGAAGTGCTCTGTGAGGAGGAGAGTGCAGAAGGAGGGTTTTTTTTTTCTGCAGAGTCCAGACGATACAACTGAACCTTTTCTACAATAGAACAGTCCTGGGCGAATGAGGGATTATACTGACCTGACTGTACTCTGCATAGAAATAGTACTAAGTGTCCTTTCTTCCCATGTCCCCAGCGCAAATAACTTTTTTCCTCAAAAGCCTTGCACAACTCTTCTGTTCCCCACTATTTCTTTGTCTTGCACCTTTACTTTTCTCGCACCTCAAATTATACAGTGTCAGTGCCAGGGCTTTTAAAATGCTGCGTTTTTTTCACTTAGCACGGATACCTTCACCTTCAGGAACAGCGGTTTGCAATTATCTGTCTAGCCACAGAGCAAGACTACAAAGTGTCTTCAAATTCACACTTACATTTAACCGTTCGTTAGTGCTCAGAGGAAATTCACTGGAGTTGTTCTACCGGACACATTTTCTCAGTCTGCGGGGCTCCTGGCAATGTCTGTCTTTTCCCAGCACAACTTTTCTTTTAAGGATGTGTTTTTGCATCATCCAAAAAGGCTACTGGCTTTGTTTCATAACTGTCACATAAATGTGCAAGGAGGTTTGGCAAAGGCTGTTCCGTTGGGTAATCAGTTAGCATGCCGGCTGGAGAACTGCCAAAGCTAAGGGTAGGTTTAATTTTGAGGCCATAAAAAAGAAACATTTCAGAAAGTTTGTGGCGAAATCTTTTGAAGAATACCGTATGTGTTTGTGATTGTTTTGTTGGCGTCGATGATCAAGGCAATTGGCAAATGTATATAATTGTTGTGCCCTGGCAAAGTGATCAGAACTATAATTGTCACTGTGAAAAATTGCAGAACGATCACTGTGAGAAGAAACACTGTAATTATTCACAGTTATTGACTCAACGGATCAATGCTTACTTACTCTCAGTGTTTAATGGATTAGCATTGCTCTGTATATAACCAGGTTTGAACTAAATCAAACTGGAATCATCAACAAATGCACATATGGCTCAAGATCTGGAGAACGGCTCTAATGTTCGTTTCATATTAAAGATGCAGAATGTTACTTTCCTGCTTGTTTCCTTGAAGCTGTTAGTGATTTATCTAGAATGTTCCACTAAACTGACCAATCTCCATAAAGAGACAAGCAGGTAATGCCACCAGGCCAAGTTACGGGTCAGATCTGTGTAGCGTCGACCTCACTCACAGTAAGAATGCCATTTTTAAAAGTATTCTTAACCATAAAATCATCAATCATGGAACAAATCCTAGGTAGAACACTCCAAGCAAAGCAGTAACATCTTAAGGAGGACAAGCATGTAGCGCAGTGTTTCCCAACCTGGGGTGAGGGCACTGGAGTACTATGTATACATGAGTACTTACTACCGGGTGCTTGGACTGGTTTCGGGCTCTAAAAATACAAATATTCCATTGTGTTTCAGTGTAAAATGTTCTTTATTAACATGATTAAAAATGTGTTTATGTTCCGCTCAGTGATTGAGGGTATTAGACATCAATATCATTAAAACCAGAACATATAAAATTACAAATGACAATAAGAGATCTAGTTCCCTAAAGAATCATCCATACTCATCCATACATCAAAATGACGTGTGCACCTTTCAGAGAAGAGAATATATAGCCTCACTCGATGGGCGTGTCAGGACGTCAGGTGTTTGCCCAGAAAAAATGTACCCCAACCAAATTTACAAGTGCAGCTTAAAAATACTTAAATAACGGCTTAATTTAGGCCACTTTTCCCTTTTTAAAGCCAGCTTAAGCAGTATTTTTCAGGTTTGGTTCAATTTAGCCTTAAAACATTGTCATTTTTATGAGTAATCACTAGAAACGTTCATATATTTTTATGTGATTATCAGTAATTATAATGAAATCAGTCTTTGACCTGCTCTCGTTAATTCCACGTCTTGTGATCGATCTCACAAAGGACTTCACAGTCACTTCTTGGTCAATAATTCACATCACTTTGATTATAAAATTAGATATAAAGTGGCCTCGTATTTGATTTTCAAGCACAACACATTCATCATTTGTCAGCATTGCACTTACTTTTCTCTTTGCTTTGAGTATGTGGCCTCGAATAGTCACCAGTTAATCACAGAGCTAACACTTTCAGACAGACAGTGACGGGTGGGTATAAAGTTTATCCACTGAGAAGAAATAAGAACACTCGGAGGGGATCAGAGCGCTGGTAGTAGAGCGACTGATTGCAATGATAACGCAATAGTTTGACGACCTCATTGTGACAAGTTATCCAATTCATTTAATACATCTGTTTCGATGGGTCAACGGCAGGGAAACGATCCAAGCATTGTCTCGTCAAACGCTCGATTTATAGTCACATTTTTCCCACAGTTCTCGTAACTCTAGGACTGGCGAAGACAAGGCGGCTGTACGTTTCCACAGGTGCAAGACAGCCATAAACGAAATCGATGTGGTGAAAGTCGTGTGTGTGAAGATCATGTAATTGATAGCAGATGCAGAGTGAGTATTCTGAATGACCTCTGGAGTGTGACCAAATGCGTATTAAGCAAAATGACGTGCTATAATGGGCGGCAGCTGCAAGCCATGGCAACAGTCCAGCAGTGGTGTAATCGGGAGGGAAAACGGCCATTTTGGGGCTACTGCAAACTATGAGAATGTGAAAATGTCAATGCAACTGCTCCTCTCAAGGGCGAAGAGGACACTAGTGATGTAAGGTCTTTGTGATGCCTAATAGAGTTTTGAAGTGGGCGGTAATGCTCCTTAATTAGACTTGGTGAAAGTAGCTTCATCTTCTGAACTGAAGGTTAATTTACCATGTCCTGGACGAGCCCCCGAATATGATTGCTTACAAAAAAAGTTTACTTCAACTTTCTTATATTTCACATAAAGGCACAAATAACACAAATCTGACATTTTTATTATATTCTTTTCCCCTCATCAGAAATATGGAAATGTATTTTGCTTGATTCTCGCTTTTTTCATTAGTCTTGCTCTGAGCCTCAGAAATCACAGAATTTTGGATTATTGCTACAGGTAAATACATCCTGACTTCTCCTATGTAGTTTTTATGTCCATACATGATCACTGAAATCAGTCAAATCGTGTTCACGTTGCTTAATGGCTACATTTATTTATTTTTTACATCTATTTTGTTCATTCCCATAACGCATAAATCCCTAATTGGAAACAGAGATATAGTGTGTGTGTGTTTTCTAACTATAGACAATATTTTAAGTTAGAACATGTGAAATACTAGTCCTAATATGACCAAAAGCATGTTTAAAATCCAATTAAAGCTACAAAAAAAATGCATTTCATGTCCAAGTTAATGAAGCGTTTAGAGTGAGCGCTTTGGCTCAATGTATTTTCATTTTTCCTGGATTGTGCCACAGTATGTGATTAAACGTATAAATCAAATTGAAAGGCTAATATCACTGTCTAAATTGTATTCTGGCTTTCTTTAATTAATGTGACGCAATTGTGAATTTGTGATGCTGCTGATAATCAATGATTCCATCGTTATCACATTGTTACATTTCTATTGGTTTGAGACTAGGGATGTCCGGGTTATTCGGTTAATTGTGAATATTCAGGTCACAATGTGATAGTAAGAACTAAATACTAATAATCATGAGTAATTTAAAAGTAATTTGTCTTTTCATTTTATAAAGCCGCTCACAAACTATTGAAACAGTAATGTTATTGAATCAAAGAAAATAATGGATTTCATGTTTGTTATGTAATAATTGTATTCGTTATGCAATCATTGTGATGTTTCCTCTCACAATAATCATGATACTAAAATGTTATATGGTGACATCCCTTTTTGGGAGAAAAGTATTAAAAAGCAACCTTTTGAGTATTCACTGCTTGGATTCAGAAAAACTTCCAATTTCAAACCCTATTCACTACAAACTCACTGTCCAATACAAAAACTATACCTCATAATTGAGTTGTCTAGCAGTGTGCACAAAGGTATTTTTAAAACACCTGCTTTGCTTGCTTTGTGTTGATAATGGTGTTGGGTTCTGAGACGTGGTTTTGCGCATGTTCCTACACAGTTGCGCCGCTGCTCCTGCACCTGGCTGTAATGTGCATGTTGTGTGTGTCTTCTTCCACAGAGGGAGGCCAGGTCAACAACAGCGTGGGTGGGGGCATGAGCATGGGCCAGCCGCAGCACCCGTACCCCGCCCTGGGACAGCTGGCACACGTCTACGAGCAGCAGCAGCAGCCCAACAAGGACCTCAACAAGTACGCCTCACTGAAGGCCGTGGGTGAGTGCCGGTCAAGTCCCATTATCATGAATACAACGGCGGAATGGAGTATGATTCACTCTACAAAATGGAATCGTTTTTATACATATACATATTTAGATCTTTCCAGGACTGATGTTTTTTTGAATAGCATACAGCCTGATACTAATGTAAACACTCTATCCCATTCATTTTACTGAGGCAAAAATAAAACAAACTAAATCTTAATTTCATGGTTGTTTGCATTAATGCTAATTTTGGCGCTAATTCCAAAACTAAGCTAAACATTGTTATTGTCTTTTCTAACAAGACTCGTGGTGTTGCTTACATGTGGTCAAATTCTCAGTCACCAAAACAGCCCTGGATTTTCATAGTTTGCGATGTTTTGAGGGTAACGCTAACTCTCTCATTGAAAATGCAACAGTGCCAGCCTGGAGAATCCAAGTGTTCTAATTGCAAACACTTAGGGGGTCTATACAATACGTGATTATACAAAAATAAAGGGTAGACACAGGGCTGCAATGGACTATTCAAACAGCAAACAGGTGTGTTGGACTGCCGTGCTAAATTTTGCCGTCACAAAGTTGGTTAACTAACTTTTAATTGGTTCATCTCCATGTTTTAAATTGGTCAAATATATAAGTAAACTGTACGCTTATCAGATAAGCAGTACAACTGATCCAAGGCTTTAACAATGTTTGCCCAATTTGGTGCAATTGACAATGGAAGAATAAGGTGTTAATAGAATCTGTAACAAAAGCTCTACGTACATTTGAAGCTGTTAAATGACACATGTTTGAGAGCTACTGGTTTAGTTAAGCACGGCCCTTAATTTAATTAAAAAAATATTATATTTAATACGGTTACGGGTTAGGGTTACTCTCTTGTTGGACATGGGCATATGACATAACTGTTAGCAAAGAACAGTTATGATTTGATTTTAAAATATATATATAAACGACAACCTTTATTTTGTTTGATTAATGTTTAAACTGCCGGAAGATTCTCACTCAACTCCGATGGAATTTCATTATGTGTGGAATTTGGTTTTCTACGGGTGTAATCCCTCTCTATGTCATCAGTAGAGGTTATGCAGATTTTAGCAGTGACAAAACTGTGTCAATGGTGAATAATGATTTTTAAAAATCTCTTATAAGAACTCAAAACACAACTAAAATTTTAAAAAGCTGCTACAGTCAAATAAAACAATTAAAAGTCCACAACTCTGCACATGTAATCACAACTGTGTGATGACACAGAGTTGAGCTCATTAACTTTCTCTCCTACATAAGATGTTTCTGAGGATTAGTGGGGCATTGTGGGGTGAGTTGAAGTGTTCTTTATCTCCCCCTACTGTAAACAAACAATTGAGTAAAGCGCTGCACAACAACAGAGAAACTAAGTTAAATTAAAATGTTTCCGTATTGTGTTAAATTTGTTTTTTTTTCTTAATTTTTGGTAAATTTAAGTGATAATTAACAAAACAACACTTGGACCCTGTATTTTTATTCAAATATTGATAGCGGTTTCTTCTGTCTGCATAGTTGTTACTATTCATTGGATTCATTAATTGCTATCCCAGTATATTCAGGGCCAGTGATACCAATATGACTATAGCTCTAGCAGCTTTGACAGATGTTATTGATTTCGCTATCCTACTATTCGCACTGGACGGCCAAACAGCTTGCCTATCAAGCTGTTTGGCAGTTTAATTCAGCCATCGGTGTGAATGAGCTGGGCTGCATCTACTTGAATGAGCCTCGTGTGTTTCTGGCACATCACTATTTCATAACTCAGCGGAGATTGACTGGTGAATATTTCAGTGTCAGCTTGTTTATGCTGGACAGGTGCCCTGCCCCACGCCTCATTTGGCATTCAGTCCAGGCAGATATTATCCTCAAAGATTTCTGTGCAAACATTTACAAGATGCCATTTGTCTGGCCTTTATCAGAAAAAATATGCCTTACCGCTTGTTTGTCAAGACCTCTGCTGCATGTCGAGTAGTTTTACAGCGCATAATAGAAATAGGTCTGGAGGTCGTCCGCATTTTATTTATATTTTTTCAGAGCCACTTAATTCTAGCTACAGCTAGGAAAATCCATATTTGAACACCCTGCGATTTCTCCCACTTATGGGGGGTCTTACATTTTCATCATAGGTGCATTTCAACTGTGAGAGACAGAATCTAAAACAAAAAATCTGCAAATCACATTGTTTGATAATTTATGTATTATTGCTGCAAATAAGTATTTGAATACCTTCCAATCAGCAAGAATTCTGGCTCTCAAACCTGTTAGTCTGCCTTTAAAATGTCCACCTCTCCTCCACTTGTTAATCTAAATGAGTAGCACCCGTTGGAGCGTGTTAGCTGCATAAAGACACCTGTCCACCTCACAATCAGTCAAACTCCAACTACTGCCATGGGCAAGACCAAAGAGCTTGTCATAAGACCCCAGAAACAAAACTGTGGACCTCCACAAGGCTGGAAAGGGCTACGGGGCAATTGGCAAGCAGCTTGGTGAAAAAAAAAACAACAGCTGTTGGAGCATTTGTTAGAACATGGAAAAGGCTAAAGATGACTGTCAATCTCCCTCGGACAGGGACGCCATGCTAGATCTCACATTGTGGCGTATCACTGATGATAAAGGTGAAGAATCAGCCCAGAACTACGGTTGGAGCTGGTCAATGACCTGAAGAGAACTCGGACCACAGTTTCAAAGGTTACTATCAGTAATACACTACCCCGTCATGGTTTAAAATCTTACATTGTACAGAAGATTCCCCTGCTACATGTCCAGGTCCATCTGAAGTTGGCCATTGACCATCTGGATGATCCAAAGGAGTCATCGGAGCAAGTCATGTGGTCAGATGAGACCAAAATAGAATAAATGCCACTCGCCGTGTTTGGAGGAAGAAGAAGGATGAGTACCATTCCAAGAACACATCCCTACTGTGAAGCATGGGGGTGGAAACATCATGCTTTGTGGTTGCTTTTCTGCACAGGGAACAGGACGGCTGCATTGTATTAAGGAGATAATTAATGGGGCCATGTATCGTGAGATTTTAGGCAACAACCTCCTTACCCAGCCAGAGCATTAAAGATGGGTCGTGGCTTGGTCTTCCAACATGACAATGACCCGAAGCACAGGATAACCAAGGAGTGGCCCCGTAAGAAGCATATCAAGGTTCTGGAGTGATCTAGCTCCAGAGTTCAAGATTAACAAACAGCTAAGAAGCCTTTAGAACTAATTTCCACATCCAAGTGTAATAGGTTTGCATTATTCTTTGCAAAGTTTAGGGCATTAAAAATGCTATACATTCTACAATACAAAAAAAAAAAAAAACACCTAGACACTTAAAGCTTAAAACTGTCCAGGAGATCATCACCAGTCAGAGTTCATCTACACGCTGCCTTGATGTGTTACCCACCAGATTTCTGAAGTCTGTTCAGACCAGTTCGTTAACACCACTCACATAGTTAACATGTCGTTTCAATCTGGAACGTTCCCAATGTTTGCGGCCATAAAGCTTCTCCTAAAGAAGAGCAGTCTTGATGCTGCAGTACTGAGTAATTACCGGCCCATCTCTAATCTGCCATTTTGGGGCAAAGTTCTTGAAAAGATTTCCTCTTAAATAATTAATTTGATGTTTTTCAGTCAGGTTTAAAACATCACTCATCACAGCACTCAGACTGCTCTTCTGCCTGAACACTGACGCGAGCAAAGCCTCAGTCTTAATTCTGTTGGATCTGAGTGCTGCTTTTGACACTGTCGATCATGGAATCATTTTACAGAGACTAGAGGACTGGGTGGGCAACACTGGCACTGCCCTAAAAGACAGATAGTACTTTGTTGAAATTGGTAGCTGTGTCTCAGACCACATGCCCCTGACCTGTGGAGTGCCCCAAGGGTCAATCCTGGGACCCCTTCTGTTCAACCTCTACATGCTGCCGTTAGGTCAGTTGATACGCAGTGAAAATGTGTCCGATCACAATTGTGCAGACGACACTCAAATCTGTTTCACTGTCGGCAGGTTTATATGGACCAGTGTATTCTGTCTGTCACTGCATCCAACAGATCAGTGTGTGGAGGCAAAACAACTTTCTACAGCAGAACAAGGAGAGCAGCAACAAGGAGAAAGTGTTAGCGGCCACCTGCAGAGTACAAATGAAGTTAGACATCTGGGGGTAATAATGGACTTTAACTTTAACAGCCACATCAAATCAATAACAGCATAATAATAATCAGCAGCTTTTTACCATCTAAAATCATTGCCAAATGTATAGTGTCTAAACCAGACTTGGAGAGACTTATCCATGCGTTTGTCTCCAGTAGATTAGACTACTGTAACGGCCTGCTCACTGGCTTGTCCAAACGAGCTGTAAAACAGCTGCCAGAGTCAGGACTAAACATGGACCGGCCTCCTGCTAGTGCCAGAGTCAGGACTAAACATGGACCGGCCTCCTGCTGGTGCCAGAGTCAGGACTAAACATGGACCGGCCTCCTGCTGGTGCTAGAGTCAGGACTAAACATGGTCCGGCCTCCTGCTGGTGCCAGAGTCAGGACTAAACATGGACCGGCCTCCTGCTGCTGCCAGAGTCAGGACTAAACATGGACCGGCCTCCTGCTGGTGCCAGAGTCAGGACTAAACATGGACCGGCCTCCTGCTGGTGCCAGAGTCAGGACTAAACATGGACCGGCTTCCTGCTGGTGCCAGAGTCAGGACTAAACATGGACCGGCCTCCTGCTGGTGCCAGAGTCAGGACTAAACATGGGGAATCTGTGTTTCAGTCTTCAGTCTTCCTGAAGATGTGAGACAGGCTTCTACTCTGACAATGTTCAAATCTAAGCTAAAAACTGTGTTGTTTGGCTGTGCGTAAATGTCTTTAATTTAAAAGGTATTTCTTTAGAGAAATTCATTCTAAAACCATTATTTAGACACAATTACTATTGAACATGTAAATAATTCCGCGCGTCACAATAGCAGCCGCATGGCAGGTGCTTGGAGAGAGGGTTAGAACACACGCTGGTCAGATTGTCAGTCGACACTAAGGCCACTGCAATGTCCAGGAAGAGCCTGGCGCACCTACTGATCAAGAGCAAGTTTTAACACTAGAAGCTTTGGTCGAGATACAAAAGCGCAGACGTGTGCAGAGGCAGATCTAGGGACGGTCAAACATGGAAAGTATCAATCTTCTGTCATGTCTTGCATTTTTTTCCTGTTGTGTGAAGCGCTTTAAATTGTCTTGTGTACGAATTGTGCTCTACAAATAAACTTCCCTTGCCTTGCCATTCTCCAGACCTAAATCCAATAGAAAATATTTGGAGGGAGCTGAAACTCAGTGTTGTTCAGCGACAGTCCCAATATCTGACAGATCTAGAGAGGATCTGTGAGGAGAAGTGGGCCAAAATCCCTGATGTAGTGTGTGCAAACCTGGTCAAGAACTACAGGAAACGTTTGACCTCTGTAATAGTAAACAAAGGCTTCTGTACCAAATATTAAAATTGACCTTCCCAGGTGTTCAAATACATATTTGCAGCAATAACATACAAATTAATTATTTAAGACACATTATTTCTAAGTGGGAGAACTTGAAAAATCGCAGGATGTTCAAATACTTATTTTCCTCACTGTATGTGTTATTTTATCCGATAAGACTTTTAAGTGAATAAAGTATATGTATTTGATTTGCTTTTTACATTTAAAGGTACCTTATATTCCGCCCCTGCTTGGCTCTATGGAGATGGTATTGCTTTTTCTGGAAGGTTCCACAGAAAAGCATGACATGACACTTAAAGCATGTATGTCTTGTAGATAAGCAGGAAAGCACCTCCAGGACAAGTTACAGGGTCTCATTTATAAAGCCTGTGTTTATACAAAAAAGTTAAGACAACTTGACATGGAAAGGAGCAGCCAAGTCCAATCCAAAAACCCTGACCTTTGCACATCAGGGCTTTTGAGACGAGGTAGAAGACAAAGAAACGAGAAGTGAGCAAGTTTGCGGACATTTTTGGAAGTTTGGGTTTTTTACACAAACCTCGTAAAGTTTTATAAATGAGACCCCTGATCCGTGGAGAGGCGACCCGGTACTCAGTTTTAGTTTATAAGTTATGATTTTGAAGGGTTTTTTTGCAATAAAAACAACTGTAATTGAAGAAATGTAAGCTAGACAATATAACATTCCAAGCAAAGTACCATTTCTAAAAAAAACAAACAAGCAGATGGCAGATCCTCCACCAAAAAGTGAAATAGTCCACCTAACATTATTGTCTACCATATTAAAAATATATCTTTGATTTAGCATCACATGACAAAAACAATAAGGCCATCAAGCTTTTCTATCAATAAATAAGTATTATTAAAAGAAACACTTCACATATGTTTCAAATGGACAGTGCTTTTTTAGCAAACTATCTGCATTTGGCACACCATCTTAATCGCTAAATTAATTCTGCTTCGATGCCCTGATACCATTAACTTCAGATTAGACTAGTTTTCCCAAACTCAAATCAGTCAACAGCTGCTTTATGCTGATGAAGGACCGAATCTAATGCTCTCAAACCTCTCATTCACACTTTGAATTTGCTTAAATCAACCAATTTTGTACATTGCTGAATGATTGTTTGCTTAATCTAAAACAATATTTCTAAGCAAAAATGTTGGTAACAAAAGTATACAGTACCACGCTGTAAATTGATTTTGGACACCACATCACACCCTAGACTTTCTCTGTTTCCAAATACAAATGCTTTTTTCCCATGTACCGCAACATTCAGTGGCCTGACTCACCACCCAGACCCGACTATAATAGATTATCATGCTTGTTTATGCAGAATACTGCTTTGTGCCCTGGAAGCATGCGGCTGGTTATTTTCTTCTGTTGTGTAACCATAATATCACTTTATATAACCACCAGAGGAATTTTAAGACCCCAGAATTGCATGAATGATAAGTGGACTTTTCATATTTTTAAAGCTAAAAGCCACCGAAACATTTGCATATCAATGAGAAATGCCAACAACTGATTGGCGCTGTCATTCAAAAGTCGTGGACGTCTGCATCTATATTGTTAAGTGTATTTTTGTAATTCCCAAATAAACTGCCAAATATAGACGCCAGACAATATGGTATTTTAAGCTGCTTTTGATTGCACAAAAAGCAGGAGGCATATTTATGTCAATCCCAGAGGATAAGACAACAAAGGCACTCAAGAATTAGCAGCGATCCTCCAAAACCAGACGCCTCACAAGTCGACAATCCCGCCACTGACAGGAACCACAATTTGAGCAAAATGATGAAAAGTTCTTTAAAATTGCAATGTTCACGACTGGAAGGCATTATTTCCATGATGTTAGGGCTACAGATTTCTTTCATCTCGCAGACATTAAACCAACAGATGGCTGCTCAGGGGAGATGTTAAGAATGTAGTGGCAGAAATGAAAGAGGAAGCATAATTCAGGACTGCTCACGACATCTAAAAACACTCACTGGCCTCTCTAAACGATCTGTAAATCTGCAGTTCATCCAGAACGCTGCTGCTCGGGTCCTGACCAGAACCAGGAAGTACCATCACATTAGTCCTGTTCTCAGGTCTCTGCACTGGCTCCTGTGGCTCAGATAAGAGACTTTAAAGCAGCTCTGCTTGTGTACAACTCTCTCCATGGTCTGAAATAAAAAATATTTCAGAAAATATTTGGTAACTAAATGAGTTGACAATGATCTAAATATTTGCAATATGGCTTGTGTTAGAGAACTTTAATAAATACTGTATGTATTCTAACATGTTGAATACATCTGGATTAAAGTGGATTTTTGCACCTTTACAAGTAGCAGCACTTGCAAGGATATACTGTACTATTTAAAGAACCGAAAGCTTTAGAAGATGCACCCAAGTCATGTCTAGAGTGAAGTTATGACTTTATTTTGCACTATTGACGATAAAAGAACATTTTCAGTAAGACTTGAATTGGCTCCAAGCTCATAAAGAAACGACTTCGACCTTTTAGCTGCCAAGTTTCGCGTCTTTGTGGACGTTTTTTAAAAAGTCTTCATCGACCAAACACTTCCCACCTCAATCATTCATATTTCATGGAATTTTCCTTTCTTCTACACCTTCTGTCTTTTCATCCCGTCGCTCGCCCCAGCACTTTTCCTCACCATTATTTATCTCTATACATTTTCTCTTCTTTTGGTCGCCACTATGCTTTCTACACCTCCATCGCAGGTCGTTTTTACCTTGTTGGAGAATCACTGCAGGGATAATCTGGATCCTCGACTTTCCAGCGGCCGGTATCTGATCGCATATAGGTGTAATTGAAGTACTGTCAGGAGCCCAACTTCTCCCGGCTACACACTTGACTGACACATTTCCATTCCACAAGTGATATTCAAAAAGGTTGCCATGGTGAAGAGATTGGATACCTGTTAAACGCCAGTGGTATTAATGCTCAGGAAGGATGGAAATGTCAAAGAAGGTGAAAGAGAAGAGGTAACATTTTTTAAGCATTAAATGATGATATTCAAATTTTGCATTCAAATTAAGTTAATATTACATAGATGAAGTTTGAGGGTGTATCACCTTTTATTCTGCCCTGTGGTGTGACGCTCCTGAGTAGCAAGTTATTTTTTGAATAATAAAAAATGAATTGGTTCAACAACAATCTTAAAGAGGGTTTTTAGTTCTTTCTTTTAGAACATAAATAACACAAAATACAAAAAAGACCTAAAAATACGTAAAGAAATACAAGAAGCCCAGAACAATCACAGAAAACCAAATCACGACACACTAAGCTCTTTTCCATCTTCCGTATCTCTGTTACAATGTCAGTCCACTCCTTGTATGTAGGTGCAGATTGTCTTACGTTTTTGTAATGGCGTATTTATTTTTCTATGTATTGTGTCTATTGCAGGAGTTTTGAGGCCCAAATACATAATTTGAAAATCAAGTTTGATAATATCAAAAAACAGTCTGTAGCACTTTGTTTATTTCATTCCAACATTTTGAGGAAGAAGACAGTCCCAGAACACATGATAATGGTTTGCTCCCTGGCTGCCACAGTTTCTCCAACAGTCAGAATTTCTTTGTGAATAGAACCCAGTTTGACATGTTAAATATATAAATATTATAATACATAAAAATATTGGGGCTCTTTACGATAGATAATCCATAAAAATATTGGGTCTCTTTACGATGGTCCAATGGAAAGGGGGGTCAGGCAGGGCTGTGCCTCGTCTCTCCTCCTGTTTGCTTTGTATTTGGAACCATTGGCTCAATTTACAAGACAATCAAAAGTAAGTCATGAAGCCTGCGTAAATTCAGCCTGGAAGACCTAACTCCACCCATCTACGTCAAGGCCACCTGCTCCCCAGCTCAACCAACGCACCCAGTCCAGGCGTCGGCCACCATGGAGGGACCCCTCTCCCCAGCGCCATCATCGCACTCAAGCAGACGTCCGCCTGTCCTTCTGTGAGAGTCAGATCCCTCACTTCACCATGGACTCCAGGTTTCTGCGCTTATCCCAAAGAGGTTATGCAGTTTTTCCCGGCCAAGTAGGGTGGAAGGACAGGGGGCGTCTGCACCATGGCCCTCGCACCTGCTCCTCATCCCCAATCAACGCTCTCAAGTCACTCCTCCCCGCTCCCAATCAGCGCCTCAGGCAGTTGGCTCGACCGCTTTAAACCGTACTGCGACCCACCGCCTCCCCTGCTCCTCCTCTGCATTCCCCTCATCCTCTACCTTCTCTTCACATCTACCACCACCAGTCTCCAGGCTCCGGGGGGAGACATCTAATACAAATAGATCATGGAGTGCCCATGATTGCAACGTCTTCCGCCGGGGTCTGAGCACCAAATAACCCAGGTAATAAAGCTTGCTAAACAGTCCTTTCTGGTCGTCTCTGCGTCTCTCCAGGGTGAAATGGTGTTACTATTGATGGGACGGAACATAAAATTGGCTGCTATGCAGATGATGTTCTATTATATTTGACCAAACCAGAAATTTCCATACCTAATGTGATGCATTTTCTTCAAGAAGTTGGTCCAATGTCTGGATACACGATGACAAAACAATGTACAAAGTACCTTTAAAAAGACCCACCCATTTAAATGGCAAACTGAATCGCTTAGATACTTAGGTGTAGAACTCCATAGAGACCTTTTCATAAGTCTGGAGAAAAAATTATACCCCTCTTTTTAGTACAAGAAAAAAATCTTAAAAAATGTAACCTTATCCCCTACTTAGGTCTAAATCAAATGATTCAAACTAAAAATGAATGTTTTGCCCAGGTTTCTCTGTTCCAGACCAGTTTCTATCCCCAGCTGGCTGATTTGTATGGTAAGGGAGCCTTGCTATTCTGGTGTGACCCAGAATATGAAGCTCATTGGAAAAATATTGAGATTAATCCCATGCCGGGGATTCCTGTGCAGCCCTGACAGACGGTTGAGTCATTTGAGTGGAGGTGGACAAACTTGGACAAACAGGACTTTATAGGTATTTACAAATAAAGAGTTATTATAACCAGGACATTAAAAATTATGATGACCATCATAACCTTTTGACAGAAACATTCATTGAAGCTTATAAATCTGAACTTTCAAGGGACTAATATCTAAATTATACAAATGTATTAACAATCTGGGCAGCCACTTCCCCGATTACATTAAGAGAGAATGGGAAAGTGAGGGCCATTGGGATCACATATTTGGAGGGAATTCTGTGCGTCTGGTTTCTTTATAACACCATGTCACAGGGAAGTGCAGACTGTTGGAGAGGATGTGGCACCAGCAGGCAAACCACTATCATGTGTTTTGGGGAATGTCCCGTTGTTCACAAGTATTGGATTGAGATCAACATTGCCTCACGGACAATACACGATCACCATTCCAATGGATTTCAGAACAATGTATTTGGGCCTCAGGACTCCTGCGATGGACACAACCAACAGTTATCTCTGGAGCATCCCCCTGGCAACGACATAAAATGCACCGACAATTAAGGACTGGACTGAAATTATACCGGACATACATAGAATTGAAAAAATTACATTTGTACTCAAATTTGACAGCCTGTGGACAAAATGGAACTTTAAAAAAAAAAATAGGGTTTTCTAGGCCAGGATTTTATTTATTTCATTTAATTGTTGGATGGCTGCTGCTTTTATTTTGTGTCTGTTCTCTGGTTGTGTTTCTTTTTCTCTGTGTTTGATTTCATATGTTTTTTCATTTAGAAAATAAAAACATTTATATATTAAAAAGTCAAAAAGGTGGTGGGGTGCACGGTGGCAAAGGCTCTTGCCTCCCAAGAAGGAGATCATGGGTTCGATTCCCGGACTAGACCAACATCACATGATCTCTCTGGGTGGAGTCTGCATGTTCTCCCCGTGTTACCGTGGGTTCTCTCCGGGTTCTCCGGCTTCCTCCCACCGTCCATGGTCGTCTGTAATGTCTATGTCTAAGTGTCGGCCCTTCGACAAGTTGGCCACTGTCCAGGGTGTACCCCGCCTAAGGCCCGAAGTCACTGGGATAGGCTCCAGTCACCCGCGACCCCGAAAGGGAACAAGCGGTAGAAAATAGATGGATGGATGGATAATTGACATTTTTCGAATGTCAGTTATAATGATAAGCTTTCTTAAATAATTACAAAAAAGTCTCAATCTTACTCTTTGTCTGGCTCAGAGGTAAGGCTATAATGTGTAGAGCACAATTTGTACACAAGGCAATTTAAAGTGCTTCACACAACAGGAAAAATGCAAAGTCATGACAGAAATCACAAAACAGTTTAAGACATAAAAGAGTGCAAATAGTTTGGCCCTCAGAGGCAACCATTGTTGTGATTTTGGGCCTTACAAAAATAAATTGAATTGAAATACAATCCTTTCAGTCATATGCACGGTTAAACAAAACTAGTTTTAGCTTTTATTTTTTGTCAGAGTAGAAGCCTGTCTCACATCTTCAGGAAGTATGTTCCAGATTTTAGCTGCATAAAACAAAAACGCGGATTCCCCATGTTTAGTCCTGACTCTGGGCACCAGCAGGAGGCCGGTCCATGTTTAGTCCTGACTCTGGCACTAGCAGGAGGCCGGTCCATGTTTAGTCCTGACTCTGGCACTAGCAGGAGGCCGGTCCGGATGTCCGGATGTCCGGATGTACTGCAGCTGTTTTACAGCTCGTTTGGAGAGGCCAGTGAAAAGGCCGTTATAGTGGTAGTTAGAGAGAATTTTTAAGGTAAACAGGCAGATTTGACTTTAAACTTTTCTCATACTGTTTTGAACCCATCCTCATGAGAAATTAAAGGCTCTCTCCACACCAGCCGTCCCTCTCTGCTCGCCCCTCTTTTCTTTAATTGCCTCTGCCACTTTCCCTATGGTCCTTGCTCTAGCTGATAAGCCATACTCCTGTCAATCAATATCCATCTTCACTGTCCCACCGAGCATCTCTATAAGGTCATTCTATTGAACCCCAGCCTCCTCCAAAGCTCAGGGTGGCTAATAAAGGACCTGGAAGCAGACCTAAAAGGAGGAGCAGGCCGCCGCCGCCACACACATCTCCAATTACTTTTGTCTTCTTATGCACTCTAAAAAATCTCAAAGGCGTGTTTAAGAGACCGTCTTATGTCTACAGTACTTAACATTTACTTAGCACTTGAGAATGATTTTTTGCTAGATAGCGCTGCAACCGCTGCAAAACATACCACAAACAAATATGCAAGCTAAGATAACATTAATTCACATATGCTCAAGTGTCGTGGATACGGTAACACTTTATAATAGCTACACTTTTATTAGCCTTAATTAAGTATGAACAAACACTGAATTCATGATGTACAGTACAAATAGTATATTAAAGATGATTCAGGCTGCTTCTGATAGTCCTTACAGTGCCATTTTTAATACTGTCCGAATGTCCAGCGGGTGAAAAAGTCGTGTTTCCCTAAATGCACCTTGAAAAGTAGTGTCCAGCGCTGATCACTAGACAATATAAACTCCATTGGGTAACACTTTAAATAAGATTCCTTAATAAGCTATTCATAATGCTTTTAAAATGCTGTACCTACATTTTTCTTAAAATGTGAAAAATAAAACTAGTTTGTTTTAAACTCTTTAAGGCAGTCATCATGTATTATTTACTTATCAAATACCCTCTGAGCATCCTGAATATATAGAGTTTATAAGCACAATTCACAACTCTTTGAGCTCAGAGAGAGTTTTACGGAAAAGTCACGGTGCACTTCATGCTTCGTGGAGAATAAAATGCTTTATAATTAGATGTAGAGAAAGTGCTGTGGTCTCATTTTCAACTTCTTATTCTTCTTCTTCTTCTTTGGCGTTTAATGGCGGTTGGTATCGATAAAGTGTTAACTCACCACCACCTGCTGTAGTTGTACATCTTCAAAGTATGTGTTTTTTGCTATACCGTAAAAAAAGAAAAGAAAAAGGAGAGCGAAAGAGAAAGAAAGAAAGAAAGAAAGAAAGAGAGAAACTACTAATTTTCACCTGAATAGATGCCTTTATAATATATATCTTCTAGGCCAAAACAGATTTTACTTTATTAAATGCCAAAAGAAATCAGGTACAAGCTCTTTAATAGACACTTTGTTCAGAAACACTTTAAAGGCATTTACTAGCATTTATCACTCAATTATTGAAAACATCTTATCAATGTTCTTACAAGCATTTTTACATGTTTATTAACACATTTAACATAACAGTATAGTAACTTTAAGTGCTTGAAAACAACAAGATAGAGCTTATTAACGCCTAATAGATAGTTTACTAAGGATCTTTATTCTAAAGTGTTATCCCATAGTGCATTATGAGGAAAGCAACAGGTCTTGTGAATGCGAATACTAACGCTTGAGCTGTTAAAAGATAGTTTCCCATCTCGAGCAAAAAGCTGAATTATCCAATCTGTTTTGATATTTGACATGAGCTCCATGTTGTATCATTTATAGTAGTCCATAAATACGTGCATGCTTGTCAGATTTGATCAATATTTCAATACAGAAACCATTTCTATTCGACTTTTGCTGACTCTATTCACCCAGACACCGGTCGGATGCAACCTCACGCTTAGTATTAATGAACACACTAACCCTCACTTCTACGCCATCTTTGGTCATGCTTCATTAAGGCGTATTGAGGTGTCGTAATTATAAAATACTACAACTATTCTTATACAATTATATACAATTGTGATTAGAAAAGTGTTTCTTCGGTGCACTGAAGCATTTCTGGTGAAGGGACTGAGTGGGCTCTTGCATGGAGATAGAGAAGTTTAATGCCATACTTTGTGGAGGATTCCAGGTGGCGCAGTAACATCTCCATGGAAACAAGCATGTGGCAGACTTTTTCAGAGGGCAGCCAATCCCGATCCCAAAATGTGACAATGTATCAAGCAATGGACAAGCAATACAGTCAGTTATAAATACCACAGTTTTAAGTCATCTTTGCGATAAAACAATACATTCAGTGCTATATATATATATATACTTTCTGTGTTTGATATTATATGAGACTTATCGTTAATGGCTTATTGAAAACCTTTCTGAATTCTGATTCTGAAAACTGCAGCTTTGTAAAAATAGCATGGGATTGTGACCTGATTTGCCGCACTCCCATCTCTCACATCTCATTTTGAATCGCGTACGACTTGATTAAATATAACCTTTGATGATAATATAGATTACAAACAATATCGTCACATCTCTCTGATTTAATCTCTTGGTTTCCTCTTTACATGCAAATGAAGGGGCGAAATGAAGACGTTTCAGATGACATTAGTCTGACGCGGCGGAAACATGCGCCTTTAAGTTGTGTCAGAAGATCTTGAAACATGTATTTTTTATCAGTGATCAAAAGCAGTGATTTGCATTTCAGTTTTTATTTTCCAAGCCAAATGTTTTTTTTCTGCGGATTTGAATAGTTGAGCAGCTTACTGTCTGTTACTGTCTGTATCGGGAATTGAATATTTTTGCATTGGCAATTAGTTTTGTTGGTGAAGACAATGAAAGCCAGAGGAGGAAGTCTAAGTGCAAGAACGGCTTGAATGAGAAACAAAACAGTAGACAATTATGGCAATTGAGTTAGTTTTCAGTTTTTGAATGTTTAAACAATACAAAAACACAGAACGCAGGACATGACACAGAGGGAGAACCAAAGAAGACACCCAATGCGTCTATATGGCACATACTGTCCACCGAAACCACTAGTCCATTTTGTCTAACTTTTAAAATTAAGTAATGTCATTTTCTCAATTTTTCTACTGTCAATTACTACTACTACAATTATGTCAGTTCAGTCCTTCATTAATGGTTCAATTTGTTTCATACATTTTTTGTGATGGCCTTTTTCCTTGGAGCCTCGAAACATATCCATTTATTGTGTCCATGGCTGTAGTTTTGAGGCCCAAATCAAGTGGGATTGTGCAATACTCTGATCTCATAGGACAGTCCCAAAACACATGATAAAGGTTCGTTCTCCAGGACCTAGTATTTCTTTTATATATATTTAATATGCACTTTACAAAATAATTCTTTCCAAACATTATATTTCTATATTTGTGGTCCTCCAGTGAGAAGTTAAATGGTGCACTTTTAAAAAACTGTAAAACTAAATACATAAATAGAATAAATACGTACATACATACATAAAATAAATACATACATACATACATACATACAATACATACATACATACATAAAATACAGACATACACACATACATACATACATACATAAATACATACATACATACATACATACATAAAATAAATAGATAAAATACATACATACATACATACATACATACATAAAATAAATAGATAAAATACATACATACATACATACATACATACATAAAATAAATAGATAAAATACATACATACATACATACATACATACATACATAAAATACATACATACGTCCATACATAAAATAAATACATACATACATAAAATACATACATACATACATACATACATACATACATACATAAAATACATACATACATACATACATACATACATACATACATACATACATAAAATACATACATACATACATACATACATACATACATACATACATAAAATACATACATACATACATACATACATAAAATACATACATACATACATACATACATACATAAAATACATACATACATACATACATACATACATACATACATACATACATAAAATACATACATACATACATACATACATACATACATACATACATACATACATACATAAAATACATACATACATACATACATACATACATACATACATACATACATACATACATACATACATACATACATAGGCACTTTTGCTCCTCCGTCTCAACTAAACATTTGGACAATAACTTCATTATTACTGGACCTCAAACTGAAGCAGAAGGTTTAATGTTCTTTTTGGTTTCTTTTGCTGTGAAATGTTCATTGATTCTGGCGTTTGTTTTTGTCATATTTCCAGCACTTCTTCAGTACTAAGTATTTCACAAAAACATAGTATTTATTTTCCTGGATCTTTGACAACAATAAATCAAAAAAGATTTCCTAAAAACTGTAAAACAACAAACGAGAATGACCGTTTAGTGCCTTTTTTCTTTTGTCCAGAAACATTTTCATTGTTACATACATAAAATACATACATAAAATACATAAATACATAAAATAAATAGATAAAATAAATACATACATACATACATACATACATAAAATAAATAGATAAAATACATACATACATAAAATACATACATACGTCCATACATAAAATAAATACATACATAAAATACATACATACATACATAAAATAAATAGATAAAATACATACATACATACATAAAATACATACATACATACATATATACATACATAAAATACATACATACATACATAGATACATAAAATAAAGCAGTCAAATAGTCCATAAAACTCAATTGATGATTGTAGAGTCTCTGCCCAGTGCTTTCTCACAGCAGAAGTGTATCTGCAGGAGCTCTTTTGAGGGTTGGTCAGTGTCATTTTAAGGGCATTTCCAGACACGTCCAGGCGCTGCATGAATTTGTTTGTCAAATGTCTTAGTAGTGCCTCACAGGTGGGAATGTGAGTGAATAAACTGAGGTCGCCAGAGAGTTGTAAGAAGAGGCATGAAACTGGATCTAGAGACTTCAACACGCACCATCAACACATTGTGGTATTGTACATTCGAGCCTGACGAGCTGAGATGGCAGAAAGAACAAATAAATAATGAACAATTTCTTACATTCATCAATAAAACACTTAATTTGTAAATATTCTACTTTTAAAAGCCTTCAGTCAGCCTTTCTTAGGTTTATAATGCATTTTGTCCCCAACACCGGTTTCAAAGCTTCATGACATTACTTTGCCACAGGTTCTGGGAGTTGCCAATAGTCACATTTTTATCCTGTCACTGTCATAGACTCCAATATGGTTTCTTATCTTTAAAGCCTGTCAGACGCTGTGAACCCCAGACGCCGTCACTCCCCGCTCTCCATCTAGACACACTGGTGGAATCTAATACAGGTTTTATGTTATTGTTGATGTGGGCTTTGAGGAGAGCTGCTGTGATATGTTCCCGATGCCTAAATGCGCCGGTCTCTGCAGGGATTCTGGCCTTTTCCCCGGTGAGAGTCACCACTGTGAGGCAGCGGTGTTTGGCGGTTCCACTCACGTGCTCTGCGGGATGTATGCGCTGGATTGATTCACCTGTCGCTTGAGCAAGCTTGATCCCTCGGGGGGCTCTCGCTATCTCTGCACCTCTCTCGGTTTCGTATAATAAATAGATAAGTAGAGAGATAAAACGTGTAGGCTAACCATTGCTGAGACCATTCTTCATTATTTTAGCATTGATTTGTAGTGAAATTATCGCAAAGTATCACAAAGTGTAGTAGGAGACTTCAGGCAAGAAATGTCTAACTTTGCAATTACATTAAAGGACAAATATAATGCGGCCCTGCGACGAGTTGGCCACTGTCCAGGGTGTACCCCGCCTAAGGCCCGAAGTCACTGGGATAGGCTCCAGTCACCCACGACCCCGAAAGGGAACAAGCGGTTATTGCTTATTATCTTTATTAAGTAGCCAGAGAGTTGAAAGAAGAAGCATGAGGCTGAGTTCTAACGCACAAGTTTATTTCCATCATCTCAGGACCCGGAGACATGAACCCTAAGACATTGCGATTGTATGTGCATTAGAATCCCGTCTGACTATAATTCCGTTGTAGTGATAAATGTATCTCTGATTATGTTGTTGGCCAAGATAACGAGACCTGAGCTGAGTGTTTGATTCCATTCCAGGACTCGTAATCGGTCGATTGATCAGTCAATAATGTTCTATTCGAGCAACATTTGTATTACTTGAATCATTATATAATTGAGTTTATAAGTGTTTATATGGATGGTTGAATACAGTTTCCAAATACGTGTACTTGTGCGCATAGTTAACATCACATCCCTGTTATTGTGAATGTCACTATGACGAGGCGGGGCTTCAGTTGTTTAGTTTTGAGGAACAGGAAGTCAATGGACCTGTTTCCATTATTAAGGATCAATGTTGTGGGTTTCAAAGGAATAAAATGACCCCAACTGGTGCTGCACTGCAATCGCCCACTACTCCTGACAGATTGCCTCATTGGCATTTAAACCCAATATAGTTTTGACCATTTTGTGTCCTAAAAAGTTCAGTATTTGTCTCAGTGTTTGCAAAATGTCCACCTTTATGCGCAAATAACAAGCGACGCAGTCTGTCCTCTCTCTTTCAAGCAGTCTCCTTCGGCACGTGGCGGTGGAGCTAGTTTTTCGGCATCAAAGCTGATTTATTGTTGTTGCAGCGGCATGGCGAACTGACTGGAGTGTGTTAACTTTATCTTCAAGGACGAGGAGGCAACAAGGCTTAAAGGAGTAATGGCAGTGGCTGAGAATCAGACGGAAAAAAGGTCACATTTGTCAGCGATAAGAGAGACTGTAACTTGTCTGACAGTGACTGACAGTGTGGAGAATATATGTGAGGCGTGAAAGCAAACAGCAGTGACGGGAAATTGCGAAAAAGCGGGGAGCGTGCGAGGCTGCTGCAAGTGTTAGATCAGGGGTGGGAAATTATTTTCTCCAAAGAGCCACGTTGAGGTATCGGCATGTTGTGGAGGGCCAGACCCGTTTTCGTACTAAATGATATGTGTCGTCTATTTGTTTCCTCTCCCGGTACTTGAAAACCATCATTATATTATATAATTAGTCAGTTTTTTTTTTCTTCGTTTTTACCATTATCACTCGGATTTTAAGTGATTGTTAGGCCTACAAACTTCAGCACACGCCCAGCCCAAGTGTCAGTGATCGCTTTGACCTCAGCTCCATTCAGATTCCGGACACTTTACGTTTTTTTTTGACAACATTTGGGTGTCTTCCACTGGGCAAAGTGTGGAGTTAGTTTAAATTTAAGGTGCGCTTCTATTCAGCATAAGTGAAGCAGATGAGAGCGATGCGAGTGAGGAGAAGAAAAAGAGACACAGCGAGTTTGGAGAGTCTGTTTCACTCTGAGGGAGGTGACGAGAAGAGGGTCGGAGTGTAATGCAGGGCTGAGCACGAGCGTGGACCTCACAGCTGGTGCACACTGATCGATCTTTGTCTGTTACCAATAACCAACACTAAAGTGACAGCTGATTTTTGCATTAGTGCGGCCGTACAGGAGCTGCGGAGCCCTGAGGTCTTAACAGTACAGTTTTATTAATAGTTAGTAGAGCCCCGTGGGCCAGATCGAAACATTAATTGGGCTAGGTGTGCCCCACTGACTGCAATATGGCCACCTCTGTGTCAGATACTATAGATTCTTAACAATGGTGAAAGATGTGTGATTCTTGGGTTCATACACCAAGGACCAGGCCAGATCCTGCAGGGCCGCTGCTAGCCATTTGGGTGCCCTAAGCAGAAATGCTCAGTGGTGCCCCCTGCCTGTGATCATTTCTGATGTTTTTAGCAACTCATTACACTTACTTTATTATGAGCGGCACTGGGATACTGGACCAATGAAAGTGAAAGGTGAAGCACCCAAACGCACCAAAGCAAACGTGGCACTGCAGACTTTACTTAAACATATTTTAATAGAAATGGGGCCTGTGCATCTATGGATAGAAAATATGTACTTTTCGCTCAACTGGATTCAAGAAATGTTTATTGACTTGTTCTACTGTTGACACTTTTTCCCAATCAGCTTCAAAGAGTTGTCATGGCGCCACTTTTTCTATCGCTTTCAGTAAGAGCCTTTCTAGATTGATATCAGCTCTTGAACCTGTAGAACTCAACTTAGATATTCTCAAGCCTCCAATCCAGCCCAATACAGAATTACTCAAAAATGCATGAATCAGTGGAACTACAACTTTGTTTATCCTAAAGATAAGCAAACACTGGTTAAAAGCTCACAAAAATACATAATGTCACCATCTGCAATTTAATCTCAAAGTTTATGTCGTCATTGTAAAGGCAAACGATGTACATAATTATATGACCAGGATTTAACACCATTGACATTCTGCAGTCAAACATGCCAAGACAATGCAACTGTAATACAATAGTCACTGAAAGCAGAGCATGTTCACTGTCAAGTTTTGGTCCAGAAGATTTTAAACAACTTTCTGTCTTGTGACATCATCAATGAGACCCTTCTGTCCATGCAAGGAATTGACCAAAAATGTTCACAATCTGTTTTAATTAAATGTGAATATGCTACTGTGGAACTGACATTTCTAAGGGCCTCAGGATCCACAGCAGTGCCACTCTGAGATGCTTGATTGTGACCTTGGTCTGCTGCCGAGCAAACAAGAAAAATTAAATCTTCTCCACAGCCTCGCATCGCACGCTGGGTTTATGTTACTGAGACTTTGGGATATGATTTTTATTTTAGCTGCAAGGGGAAGGAAGAGGCGAGCTCCGTGCGGGTGACTGTTTGAAGTGACTCCTCCAGGAGCACGGAGGTCTCCAGAGCAGGCGGATATACACTGGTCACTGAATGAAAGATTTTAAGCAGTTAATGTGGGCACAGGGTGTAGTTTTCATGACTCATTTCTCATACTGTATTATCTAATTACATCAGCTTAACATCGTTTAGTCAAAATGACTCATGACGTGCTAAAAGACCCCCAGGAAATGTCGGGAGTGAACGGTTAAATAGTGGTAATAGAATATATTTACGTCCTAACATATGCTGTGGAAAGCGTATCTGAAAAATGTTCAATTACACACGGAGGAAGTTTTATGATAAGCAATGCATTTACGATCACATTTACGCACATGTTTTAATACTAGAATTGTGTTGAAAGATCACATGGGCCTGTGAACTGACAAACTAATAAATGAATTCCATTTCAGAACAGATTTCATGCTGAATAATAAGGATATGTTGTTGAAATTATGATACTTAAAAAATTGCAGCCTTTAAAATTTGCAAATAAATAAAGAGCAGAAATTATACTCCTGTCTGAAATAATTAAAGGGGTGTCAATAAATATAAAATAAGAAACCAAAACTGTTTTACACAATGCGTACTGATATATAATGATTGCTATTTAACAATGTTACTACGTGTATGACAATATATGGTGACGTGATGATGATGGTAATAACAATAATAAATCTGGAACTGATAGTGCTAAAGGTGTCCAGATTTATCAAAAGTAGTAAAACAAGTCAAGTCATTTTTAGAACATTAATTAAGGATGTACTTCATTAACTATTCATTTTATTTTTTTTGTTTCTCAGCGGCCAAGTACAATGGAGAACTCTACAACAAGCGCCGACTGATGGTGGAGCTGCCGTCCAAGGGAGGCCTACCCCTGCAGCCTATGGGCAACTCTCGACCGGCCATGGGCAACATGACCCCTCCCATGACCTCTAACCCCATGAGCTCCTCCCAGATGAACCCCTCCATGGCCCAGATGATGCCCATGACTTCTATGCCGCCCATGACTTCCATGACACAAATGGCGTCCATGACACCAATGACATCCATGACGTCGATGACGCACATGACTTCGATGCCAATGACCTCCTTGTCGCACATGACCTCTCTGACCCCCATGACCTCCCTGGGACCGCTGACACCTGAACCCGTGGCGACCTACACCACTCTCCCGACGGAGCGACACATGTCCCGGGGAGCTGAATCAACTGGACTAAGGGCGAATGGTCAGAAACTGAAAAGCATCCACACGCACCCAGCTCACAGCTCACACAACTACCCTCACAGCCTCAGTAGCAAGCCGCCGGGAATGGGTGGCATGTCCTTGGCGCACATGTCGGGGACCATGCCGGGAAGTACCTCTATGGGCATGTCCAGGGTAAGCGAGGTTCCGATGAACACAGCTACCATGGGGCGCCCGTTTGCGTACAATTCCAACACGATATCAGCATCGCACTCCATGGGACTTGGGATTAAAGGTTGGGACGGTACGGAGACAGTTGGGCGGAGGAAGGCTTACGGGCACAAGAGGCCACAGTGCACCGTCCTGGAGCCCAACCAGCTTCATGGGACACGAGGGCAGAGCCGGAGTCAACACTTCCTCCCCACCCAACCATACTATGTCACCAACAGTAAAACGGAGGTGACTGTGTGAGACATTTCGGGACGATTTTGTTGTTTTGCGAAAGAATGCATGTGGTGCCAGTATCTCTACGGATGAAGGAAGCCGCCTTCATCGGGGCAGGTCTTTTTGTGTCGTTGTGTCAAAGGCTTGTCAGTGCCGCTGAGTGATTGTCACATGTGAGTGCTCCTCATTTTACAAACCAAGAAGTCACAGAATCCACTGGAGTACATGGTTCGTGAGGTGTCATCAGCAAAATGCACACGGGAAAGTTTGTGTCTGTGTCCGCATGTGATATTAGATTGTCTGACACTGCTAATATCCACCCGGTAATGACAACTGCGGCAACACATGGCTAATAAAACCGCCGACTGCTGATAAAGACGGACAGGTTTTTATGAAGCAATATAAAGGAACAACCATGAGAAAGGATTGTGGGACAGGAGCAACTAAACAGCTCATCTGCCAATCAAAGAACTACCTTATATTTCCCATACAAATCTTCATAGGGCTCGGAAACGGACACGTGCCAATGGGGATGGACATTGTAGGGCTTACTGAACTATGTCCTCTTCATGAACTGTGCACAGAATGGAGATTGTCACTGCCATTGTTTAATTGTGGTCTTGTGCGTGGGCTGACAGCTGGTCCGGGCAGGTGAGGAGGGAAACTGGAGGTTAGCTAACAGAAGGATCACGTACACAACTATACACTAACTAGAATACACAGTGAAATGCCACATGGGTTTTGGGAGCAGAAATCTGGAGAAGCAACAGGTGGCTTGGGAAGTCTGTTCTGGTGAATTAGACAAAGTAGTACAATCCCGATATAATATGGAACACCAAATGTTTTTAGTTAGTGCACCAGAGCCAGAACCACTGACACCAATCCTAGAAATGTTTGGTGCACTTTTGTGACGCAATTATATACTTTCCTAAATTTTGGATAACTTCTACCATGTTCAACAAGTGTGCAAACTTGTTTATTTTACTACCCTTTGATTTGAAGTAGACGTTGTATTATGAGAATTCAAATACTGGATTAAATGCTTAGTGTGACAACATTTAAAATTATTTCCCCTAGAACATAGGCTATAATTAGCTAATATCTACATACATTGGTAAAAGATATTTTTCGACATCAAAACATTTCATATTGTAATTGCCTAAGTCGACTTTTTATTCATCTTTGAAGTGGACATATCAATGTATTATGTTGGCCTTGAATGGATTTGTGACATGCTTTGGGTCATTTTGGCATTTGTATTTTATGTTTTAGAACAGGGCAATTCAACTTGATTTTCACAAGGGCCAAAAACCATATATATATATATATATAAGATCCATCCATCCATCCATCTTCTGCCGCTTTATCCGGGGCCGGGTCGCGGGGGCAGCAGTCTGAGCAGGGACTCCCAGACTTCCTTCTCCCCAGACACTTCCTCTAACTCCTCCGGGGGGATCCCGAGGCGTTCCCAGGCCAGCCGAGAGACATAGTCTCTCCAGCGTGTCCTGGGTCTTCCCCGGGGCCTCTTCCCGGTGGGACATGCCTGAAACACCTCCCGAGGGAGGCGCCCAGGAGGCATCCGGAACAGATGCCCGAGCCACCTCAGCTGGCTCCTCTCGACGTGGAGGAGCAGCGGCTCTACTCCGAGCTCCCCCCGTGTGGCCGAGCTCCTCACCTTATCTCTAAGGGAGCGCCCAGCCACCCGGCGGAGGAAACTCATTTCGACCGCTTGTATCCGCGATCTTGTTCTTTCGGTCACTACCCAAAGCTCATGACCATAGGTGAGGGTAGGAACGTAGACCGACCGGTAAATAGAGAGCTTTGCCTTTCGGCTCAGCTCCCTCTTTACCACAACGGTCCGATGCAGCGACTGCATCACTGCAGCCGCTGCACCGATCCGCCTGTCGATCTCACGCTCCATCCTTCCCTCACTCGTGAACAAGACCCCGAGATACTTGAACTCCTCCACTTGGGGCAAGGACACCCCACCCACCTGGAGAGGGCAAGCCACCTTTTTCCGGTCGAGAACCATGGCCTCGGATTTGGAGGTGCTGATTCTCATCCCAGCCGCTTCACACTCGGCTGCAAACCGTCCCAGTGCATGTTGCAGGTCCGGGTTTGATGGAGCCATCAGGACAACATCGTCTGCAAACAGCAGAGATGAGATCCTGTGGTCCCCAAACCGGACCCCCTCCGACCCCTGACTGCGCCTAGAAATTCTGTCCATAAAAATTATGAACAGAACCGGTGACACAGGGCAGCCCTGGCGGAGTCCAACATGCACTGGGAACAGGTCTGACTTACTGCCGGCAATGCGAACACAGCTCCTGCTCCGGTCATACAGGGACCGGACAGCCCTGAGCAAAGGGCCCCGGACCCCGTACTCCCGGAGCACCCCCCAAAGGACACCCCGAGGGACACGGTCAAAAGCCTTCTCCAGATCCACAAAGCACATGTGGACTGGTTGGGCAAACTCCCATGAACCCTCGAGCACCCGATGGAGGGTATAGAGCTGGTCCAGTGTTCCACGACCGGGACGAAAACCACCCTGCTCCTCCTGAATCCGAGGTTCGACTATCGGTCGGATTCTCCTCTCCAGTACCTTGGAATAGACCTTACCCGGGAGGCTGAGGAGTGTGATCCCTCTGTAGTTGGAACACACCCTCCGGTCCCCCTTCTTGAACAGAGGGACCACCACCCCGGTCTGCCAGTCCAGAGGCACGGTCCCCGAACGCCACGCGATGTTGCAGAGACGTGTCAACCAAGACAGTCCTACAACATCCAGATACTTTAGGTACTCAGGGCGGATCTCATCCACCCCCGGAGCCCTGCCACCGAGGAGTTTGCGGACAACCTCAGTGACTTCAGCTTGGGTGATGGATGAGCCAGCCTCCGAGTCCCCGGTCTCTACTTCCTCTTCAGAAGACGTGACTGAGGGATTAAGGAGATCCTCAAAGTATTCCTTCCACCGTCCGACGACATCCCCAGTCGAGGTCAGCAGGCCTCCACCCGCACCGTAAACGGTGTTTGTGAGACACTGCTTCCCCTTCCTGAGGCGCCGGACGGTTTGCCAGAATTTCTTTGGTGCCGACCGATAGTCCTCCTCCATGGCCTCCCCGAACTCCTCCCAGGCCCGGGTTTTTGCCTCTGCGACAGCACGAGCCGCGGCTCGCTTGGCCTGCCGATACCCGTCGATGACCTCCGGAGACCTACAAGCCAGAGTGGCCTGATAGGCCTCCTTCTTTAGTCTGACGGCATCCCTTACTTCCGGTGTCCACCACCGGGTTCGGGGGTTGCCGCCACGACAGGCACCGGAGACCTTGCGACCACAGCTCCGAGCAGCCGCATCAACAATGGAGGCGGAGAACATGGTCCACTCGGACTCAATGTCCCCAGCCTCCCCCGGGACATGGGAGAAGCTCACCCGGAGGTGCGAGTTGAATACCCTACTGACAGAGGGCTCCACTAGACGTTCCCAACAGACCCTCACAATGCGCTTGGGTCTGCCAAGTCTGTCCGGCTTCCTCCTCCGCCAGCGGATCCAACTCACCACCAGGTGGTGATCGGTTGACAACTCTGCCCCTCTCTTCACCCGAGTGTCCAAGACACGCGGCCGGAGGTCTGATGACACGACAACTAAGTCGATCATTGACCTCCGGCCTAGGGTGTCCTGGTGCCACGTGCACTGATGGACACCCTTGTGCTTGAACATGGTGTTCGTTATGGACAATCCGTGGCTAGCACAGAAGTCCAATAACTGGACACCGCTCGGGTTCAGATCGGGGAAGCCGTTCTTCCCGATCACCCCTCTCCAGGTGTCACTGTCATTGCCCACGTGGGCGTTGAAGTCCCCCAGTAGAACAACGGAGTCCCCGGTCGGTGCACTGTCCAGTACCCCTCCCAAGGACTCCAAGAAGGCCGGGTACTCTGCACTGCTGTTCGGCCCGTAGGCCGCCACAACAGTGAGAGACCTGTCCCCCACCCGAAGGCGGAGGGACGCGACCCTCTCGTTCACCGGGGTAAACTCCAACACGTGGCGGCTGAGCTGAGGGGCTATCAGCAAGCCCACACCAGCCCGCCGCCTCTCCCCGCGGGCAACACCAGAGAAGTGGAGCGTCCAGCCCCTCTCGAGGAGATGGGTTCCAGAGCCCAAACTGTGCGTGGAGGTGAGGCCGACTATATCTAGTCGGTATCGCTCAACCTCCCGCACAAGCTCAGGCTCTTTCCCCCCCAGCGAGGTGACATTCCATGTCCCCAGAGTTAGTCTCTGTGTCTGGAGATCTGGTCGCCGAGGCCCCTGCCGTCGACTGCCGCCCAGATCTCTCTGCACCGGCCCCTTATGGATCCTCCTGCGGGTGGTGGGCCCACGGGAGGGCGGCCCCACGTCGCTCTTTCGGGCTGTGCCCGGCCGGGCCCCGTGGGGTAAGACCCGGCCACCAGGCGCTCGCCATGGAGCACCCATCCCAGGCCTGGCTCCAGGATGGGGCCCCGGTGACGCCGATCCGGGCGACGTGAACTGCCTTGATTGTGTCGTCGTCATAAGAGGCTTCTGAACCGATCTTTGTCTGACCCGTCACCTAGGACCTGTTTGCCTTGGGAGACCCTACCAGGGGCATGAAGCCCCCGACAACATAGCTCCCGGGATCATTCGGGCACTCAAACCCCTCCACCACGTTAAGGTGTCGGTTCAAGGAGGAGCATATATATATATAAGATAAGATAAGATATTCCTTTATTGTCCCACATGGGGAAATTTCATTGGTGCAACGCAGGTAGATACAGAGGTAGATACAGAAGAACAGATCACTTATAGGAAGTCTGAAAAACACTTTCAGTAGAAGATCTCCTATAAATAAATAAAAACTCCCATAGACAAATAAATAAATAAATACATAAATACCATTGCATGTGATCACGACAGTAATTGCACATGAATATGTGTCACGACAGCACATAGGTTGCACATGAATTCCAACAGCAATTGCACATATGACAGAATTGCACATCAGTATTAGGTTAGGTCGGTATTGCGAGTGTTCAGTACTAACAGTTTTTGTTATAAAGTCTGACAGCAGCAGGAAGGAAAGACCTACGGAACCTTTCCTTCGCACATCGAGGGTGGATCAGTCTCTCACTGAAGCTGCTCTCCAGAGCGGAGAGAGTGTCCTGCAGGGGGTGACACTCATGGTCCAGCTTAGATGTGAATCTAGCCAGGACCCTCCTGTCCCCCACCTCCTGCACCGAGTCCAGAGCACAGCCCAGGACGGAGCTGGACTTCTTGATGACTCTGTCCAGCCTCTTCCTCTCCCTCTCTGTGATGCTGCTGCTCCAGCAGGCCACACCATACAGGAGGGCTGATGCCACCACAGAGTCGTAGAAGGTCTTCAGGAGTGGCCCTGTCACTCCAAAAGACCTGAGTCTCCTCAGGAGGTAGAGCCGACTCTGGCTCTTCCTGTACAGTGCGTCTGTGTTATGAGTCCAGTCCAGTTTGTGGTTCAGATGAACACCCAGGTACTTGTATGAGTCCACTCTCTCAATGTCCCGTCCCTGGATGTTCACTGGTGAGGGGGCAGTGGGGTGGCGTCTGCGGAAATCCACCACCATCTCCTTGGTCTTCCCCGTGTTGATGAGGAGGTGGTTCCGCTGACACCAGTCCACAAAGTCCTGCGCCAGTCCTCTGTACTCCGCGTCATCGTCGTCCGTGATGAGTCCGATGATGGCAGAGTCGTCAGAGAACTTCTGCAGGACACAGCTGTCCGTGTCATGTCTGAAGTCTGCAGTGTAAAGGGTGAAGAGAAAGGGCGCGAGGACAGTGCCCTGGGGCTCCCCCACACTGCAGGTCCGAGTGTCAGACACACAGTTCCGGGCTCTCACAAACTGGGGTCGGTCTGTGAGGTAGTCCAGGATCCACTCTGCCAGGTCATACTCCACACCAGCCGTCTCCAGCTTGTCCCTCAGGAGCAGTGGCTGGATGGTGTTGAAGGTGCTGGAAAGATCGAAGAACAGAATCCTCACAGAGCTGCCAGGCTTTTCCAGGTGAGAGAGAGAGCGGTGCAGCAGGGAGATGACGGCGTCCTCCACTCCGATGCCAGACCGATATGCAAACTGCAGCGGGTCCATGGCTGAGCTCACGGTGGAGCGGAGGTGGTCCAGGACTAGCCGCTCCAGTGTCTTCATCAGGTGGGACGTGAGAGCCACTGGCCTGAAGCTGTTGAGGTCTTTGGGGCGCGGTGTCTTAGGCACAGGTACCAGACAGGAGGTCTTCCAGACCTGTGGTACCACCCTCAGCTTCAGGCTCATGTTGAAGACATGCTCCATAACTCCACACAGTTCATCTGCGCAGGACTTAAGGAGCCTGGGGCTGATGCCATCAGGTCCTGCTGCCTTCCTCACTTTAATCCTCTTCAGCTCACTCCTCACCTGTGCTGCTGTGACAGTCAGTGGTTGGCAGGGGGACTGTGTGCTGGGGGGATGGGTGAGTCCAGGCGAAGTGGGGAGCTGATGGTCCGGGGCAGATAAGCGAAGAGGAACAGATGCAGGGCATTGTCCAGCTGTGAAAGAGGGAGCATGCAGCTGTGCAGGGGGAGGGGCGGGTGACCGATCAAACCTCAAGAAGTGAGCATTTAAATCATGCACCCACTGTAGATCCCCCTCTGTCTGGGCAGGGGGGATTTTGAAGCCCGAGATGGTTTTCAGGCTCCTCCACACTCCCTGAATGTTCTTTTGCTGCAGCTGCTCCTCCATCCTCCTCTTGTAGCCGGCCTCAGCCTGCCTGATCTTCCTCCTCAGCTCCTTCTGCACAGTCCTCAGCTCCTCCTTGTTCCCTGACCTGAAGGCTCTCTTCTTCTCCTTCAGCAGAGCCTTCAGTTCACGGTTAATCCATGGCTTGTTGTTTGGAAAACACCGCACCGTCCGGGAGGGAACAATGTTCTCAAAACAGAAGTTGATGTAGTCCGTGATGCACTCTGTGATGGTGTTGATGTCCTCCCCATGTGGGTCATAAAGCTCAGTCCAGACAGTGGTGCTGAAGCAGTCCCTCAGAGCCTCCTCGCTCTCAGCAGACCACATCCTCACCTCACGGGACACCACAGGCTGCCTGCGCACGATGGGTTCATACACAGGCCTCAGATGTACAAGGTTGTGGTCCGAGCTGCCCAGGGGAGGGAGGGGGGAAGAGGAATAAGCCTCCTTGGTGTTGGCAAAAAACAAGTCCAATGTTCTATTCTCTCTGGTGGGGCAGGTAACATACTGGGTTACCTGCCCAGTATGTTATATATATATATATATATATATATATATATATATATATATATATATATATATATATATATATATATTACTTGGAGGGCCTGACTATGTTGAATAGCCCTGCTTTAGAACGTTAAGACTTTAAAATCAAGACTCATGTTACTGGTTCCAAGAAAAACTTTCAACCACCATTTAGTAACGAGGCTGTTATGCTACGAGAAATTTGAAGAAATGTAAATGTTCCAGTTTACGATCTGTTTCAAAAACGATCTGAAAGCTCAGAGAAGACTCATGAAACAAGCAAGAATGAAGCCAAACACAACTCACGGTATATTTTTGATGAGCAAACTTATAACATGAAAGTTTTGAAGTGCATGATATGTCCTCTTTAAAACAGCACCATAATGCTGGTCATTTTGAACCTTTCACCTATAGCTTATATACTATAAACTCATATGTTCAATTGGCTCTAAAACTGAAATTTGGGTCTAACAGAAACACCAGAAGAACACTGCTGCAGGAAGCTGCTAATAAGGCCAGAAAAATAAAAGTAAAATGTATGTTTTAGCACTAATGGAGACATTTGTAAGCGACTCGGCACCACTTACAGCCAAAGTGCTGTTTCTTGCATCATTTTCGAATAATTAAGGTGCATTTAGATGATCACGTAACATCAAACTTTAAAAACATGAAGATCCATTGGAAATTATGACCCTCATTAGAACATTAAGAGTTGGCTAATCTAATAACTGTGTAAGTCATTTTTTTAATGGCATATGTTTAGAGATGATTAAATGGACTAAAAAAAACAACTGTTCCATTTTTTGTGGAAGTGGTAGTTATTTGAAGAGAAGGTGTTGACGGATCAAGTTGCACGCAGACTTAGGAAGGGCATTTAGGGTCAAGTACACACAAAAAACAACAAAATACAAAAACATCTGAAGTTACAGGACTCGCCAGTCAGTACTGCTGAAAGACTGTGAAACTCCAGACCATGGCCCTTTGTAGCGACACCTGATATTATGCTTTTTATAAATATCTATAAATATACAGTGTGTTTTATTTATGTTTTTATGCTTGTTTTAACCCATTTCGCGCCCTCTGCCTAAATGAAGGAGCTCTATGTCTGTGGTGATTGCGAGACGTGGCGCTGTCATGAATCTTTTCAATGAGAGTACATCAATTACAAAGGCTTGGTTTAGCTGTGTGTGTACAAGGTTCTAGAAGTAACATTATGTTCTCCTCCTTCCACCAGTGCTGTTAGGGGCAGGTCAGAAATCCCAATTTAATACTAACTTTCAAAATACAGTTTCATTACTTCGAGGTATTGCTGTTCCTATAGAGGTTATGCAGATGTCAATGTTGAGTTATGACATTTTCTGCTGTAAGAGCTCAAAACACAAACCAAATGTGAAGATTCTGCTACAGAAGGGCTTTTCGTGGAACATTTTTACTCGCGGTAACTTTTGCGGTGCCCATAAGCCCATAATAATGCATATAAGTTGAGGTTTTACTTGAATAACAGCAACAACAAACAACAGCCAGGTATGAGTGACACAAACACACTTTAGATCAGAGATAGCTCAACACGAGCTTTTGAAACCTCTATTTACCTCGGGATTATGAAGAAGATTGGATGATCATTTCATTTCATGCAGTTTACATAAACACATGCTCCTCACTGGATTTGAAAAACACCACATTTACTTGTGGATAACGCATTTAACTGGATCGAAGAGCAGGCAGATTACAGCCAAGTTTGTATAATATCCGTTTGGAAACTGCAGACTGACTGAATGTAGATTTATCAAGCACAGTATGCAGACTTATACACTGTAAAGGCCTGCACTGTGTTTTAGGGTGGATATAAGAGTAAACTCTGGACCTTCAGCTCTTCTATTAAACAAAATATATAATTTTTGTCAGACAGGGGCAGTTCACAGGATGTGTAGTGACGTGTCCTGAGGGCTGCTTACACGGCTTTTCCAGAGAGTAAGGGAAGCTCACTCCCCAACTGATGCCTTCTCCAGGGCTGAATCCCATAATATTATCTGTGAGGTGTAGACTCCCCTCATCACGAGTCATGCTCCTTGGACCTCGCTTGCTTTGAGTGATCATAGCGTGGTATTGCGATATTGCGGTTACCACGACAGCTCTATGCAAGTCTAATACAACATTTAAACCTTTACAACTCTGCTTTTAGTTTTAGTATTTAGTTGACTGCTGTAAAGAGTTGTAGAAAACCAGATGAACACTGCAGCTCCGCTCACATGTAATATCTTTCCTTCCTTGAATTACATGTTTTTGACATTTCTGAGTCCCCAAATTAAGGAAATGAACCGTTATGGGCCACGTCCGATATATTTCCCTCTGCCGTTAGCCAACAAGCTAGCTTTTGCTGTAAGGCAACAATGCAACAACTTGATACAGCAAAATGTAAGTGACGTCTGGTTAGGTTCCATAGCACCAAAAAAAACTGTGACTATGTTTCACCACTCGTCCAAGTAGCTAAATTCTGGTGATCTGACACCTATACGGACAAAAATGAGGTCAAAAAGCAAATCGACTCATTGCGTATGTGTGCTCATGATCCTGCCTCTGAGTTGGAAGTTTTCTGCATCTGCAAGCTGTACCAATGTGTAAATGACTTTAGGAAACCAAGCGCAGAAAGACCAGAGCCAGAATTTGATTCGTATTTGAATCAAATTCTGGCCAGATTGAGTTAGAAAAAAATGCACAAAACATGCTGTTCACAATACTTCTTTACTTTGGTACATGCTTGAGATTCACAACAGAAAGGTTCTGTTTTGTCCTGACCCAGCCCTGAAGCAGACCCGGTGGAAAGGGGGGATCTCTGTGCCAAACATGTTTTAAATTGTTTCAAATTTGGAGCACCAACAAACTGTCCGAAAATGCTCAATTCTGTGTATGTGAATCAACCCTTCTAAGTGTCTCGAGATCATTGCTGAAACCGATTTCAAATAAATAACCAGCAAAATGATTCATATTTAAACAATGTTGGCAGTAGCGTGACCCTTGTTCGATCCTTCTCAATCTCGAATTGTATCTTTTCGCTTGCTCCACTCTTGACGGCTACATTACGACCGAGTTGAGAAGCGGGTCAATGCCGGCTGTGGATGTCCATTATCGAACCCAATTGACTTAATCCAACAATGCGGAAATGTGGAAATATATATGAAACCGGTTTTACAACGCTCCATTCTCAAAGCCCATTCCGCTCGGAGCAGCAACTGGAACGGCGCAGGGCGGAACGAGCCAATGACCGAAGGGGTCGGTAAACAAACCCCAGCGTAACTCTCCATAAACACGATTGACAGGTTGGGGCGACGCAAAGGTCAGGGTTCAGCAGCCATTCATGTGTGACATCTTTGCTCAAAAGAGGAATGAGGAAACAGCCACAGTAGGAGGGAATATCACAAGAATGGTATTAAAATCAAGGTTTAATTAAAGATGTGCTATGTCACTTTTCTGGTGGGGTTTCTGCTGCCTGCTTGTTTCCAAGCTGATGGTATTGCTTTGCCTGGAATGGTCAACAACATGGTAATATACATGTCTATATTGTACTTATTCAATTCAGTGTTTGAACTGCTTATTGATTGTACTGCTCACTTGTTTCTCTGAGCACAGATCGCTGTTTGCCTCATCTCTGGAAAGTTTTCCTTCATTTCCTCTTTTCATTTAATCTCCTTTTTCAACATTTTCCCTTTGCCCCAGATCACCCTAGAAAAAGAGGTCTCGTAAATAATGAATTAAACAACAAGAGTTCTCGATCTCCATGGGTTTTACCTGGTAAAATAAAGGTTAATAAACATAAAAAAGCACGTAGACCTGTAACAAACCAATACCATCTGTGTGGAGACAAGCTGAACAGAAAAATGGCATAGTGCACCTTAAGAATGTATTAAGAATTGATGGGAAGTGACCCACTTTGGAGTTTCCAGGGTGACAATTAAGCCTGATGTTTGGTTATTACTATATCAATAAATCCGCTGTACATTAACAAGTGTACATTAGGATTAAACCTCCATTTAGGATGTAGAGAAAGGTTCCTGCTCGGCTCCTGACACGGTGCCCCAGGATTATTGAAGGACCGGTGTAATAAAAAGTGCATATTTCACCACACTACACATTGTCCAGATCCAGGAACAATTAAATCAATCCATTTTGCTCACATGAAAAACAAATGTATTAGTTTAGCTGGAATTACTTGACCACTAGGCAAGGTAAGTTATTTGTAGAGCACATTTTGTTCTCAAAATGATTCAAAGTGCTTTACTAAACAGGAAAAATGCATTAAAATCACAGAACAAACAGATGAAAACATAAAAAAAAAACCTTGAAAAAGAAAAGCGCTCAGAGTTGCTCATTATAAAAGCAAAAAGAGAATTACAGCATAAATCCCTCTATGAGCTGGTTGTAAATACAATCCGGGTCTGTACAGGGACTCGTGGCTGGAGGCTTCGAGGCTTTAATCACCAAAACCCTCAGAAGCAATAAACTTAAATGACAAAAACAAGAAGGAGACCTAAAATCAACACCTGTTAGCAAGCAAGCGCTGCATTAATTATACTGCAAAATGGTGCAGAAGCTAAGGGCTACATCGGAGTCAGCGGTTGATTCACACACACAATATGTCATCTTTGAAATGTTTAAAAGGTTGACATAAGTTCAAAAGTATGGGTAGTCGACAATGCCTGTAAATATCAAAATGAAAAGTGCGTGTTTGTCATTGACGAAAAGAAAGAGCAGCATTTTCACGTTTGGAGACAGGATCTGTATAGAACATGGGACAACACTAAAGGGCTCAAATATCACTGTTCATTTGTACAAGGTATGTCTGACTTTATTTACAGCCGATTACGTTACAGGTTATTTTTCCAATATGTTTTTTGCCGAATTTGTTGAAGATGTAAGGTCAGGGGTGTCCCAATGTTAATGTGTTCAAAGTGGAGGGCCACAAACAGTGAATCATTCAGAGTGTTGTACCTTTAATAATGCGTGGGACATTTATTTTAGTCACAATGTAATCTGTTAGTGAGTAAATACAGTAAAAATCTACCTTCATGGACTTTTTATTTGTTTTGGGCCAATTGAGCAGGGCCACAGTTGGACACCTCTGAAAAGCATTGGTTGGATGTAAAATGTGATTTAGACTAAAACCCAGTCAACAGAGAAATGTGTCTTCTACTTATGTATGTATTTCTGTGATCATTTATATATTTGTTATAAGTTCTTTACCTGATTTTTACTTTCTTAAAATGTGAAAAAATAGCAGTGGTCTAAATGTATTGCTCACGTATTGCTAATTATTCACCATTAGCACTAGCATTAGCCCGGAGCACAGTTTAGCGTCATGGTAATGGTAACAAACATCAGCACATTAACAGCGCACGTCCTGTAAAATAGAATGACTTACAATTAAATGCAAACAGCACAAATCTGTCTCATTTGGATTCTAAGAGCTGATTTTACACAATATACATAAAACAGATTTGAATGTATTACAATAAAAATAGGGTACAGGCTTTTAGAAAAGGTTTCAAAAGTAGTCATCCTGACACCACATCTAAAAACAAGACATTTTGACCTCCATGGCCCACTCCTGAATGAATGAGAGATTCCATTGATTTATATCTTTGTAAGTAAATACAATGTAAACATAAGTTGAAAGAACACCTTAGATTCTCTAGAGACAAAAACAAACAAACAGTTTATTATTAGTTACAGTTACAGGATCCTATAAAATAGATAAATACATTAATAAGAACTTGTTATTGATAAACTGCTAAAATACAATTACTAATACTTGGTTAAAATGAAAATAACATTTGCAAATATTGCATTTAAAAACATTGTCCAACCAAATCAACAAACCGGTATTGGATTTCAAGCTTCCTCGATTCCGTGTCATTCCACATGCATGTTAAACGTGTTAAAGGCACATTCCGGCCTCAAGCCACATCACCGTACAAGCTGCACATTTCCTGCTGACTGGGTTGCTGCTGGTCTATCCATTCTTCTGCTTTGCTTTCGTTTTGCTTTCCCTGTATTTCTTCTGTGACATTGAATATTCCTATCGGCGGAATATCCATCACGCCTGAACAGGACTCCGGTTTTGACCCTTGCTACGCTCCCGAGCGATGGGATTTTCCATTATTACAGCGTCACGAATCAATAAGCTATTTGCAATATGACTACTATCTATTAGCCGCCATTTTTTATAGACAAAACCACATTGATTAACTCATTTTGGTGTTAATCATGCATTCTACAAGATCCGATTTTCTACTTTTGATGTGGTATTATGCATATGTGTAACTTAATATGGCCCCACGATAAGGTATTTTCTATGGTAGAGTCCATTTTTCACTATTGTTTGCACCGTAGCGTGAAATATGCACCGTAATGCCCCATTGTCCTCAACTGTTTCAAAATTTGTGCGTTTTAAGTTGAATAAAGCTGTATTTTGGTACTTTTACGATATTGTTAATTAGCAAAGAGATTAGCAAACATTTTGAGATATATTCCCATGGTGTTGCTATGAATTTGTCCGTTTTATTTTTCACAGATGTTTCGAATTTTCTTTGAGTTGTTGATTTGCAAATTGACAGTATATCACCGTTGTTCTATATACGATTTTCTTACGTCGCAATAAAAGATGACTTCTGTAAAAAAGGGATTATTTTTGGTTTCTTTGAGATCAGACCCGGAGGAAGAATCAAAGTGTGACGATAAAACAGGTGCTGACAGAATAAAAGGCACCGATCTCAGAAACATGTTTATATTTAGAGGCTATGAAACACTAAATGTTCAAGCTTCATGTCGAGTTTACGCAAGTGACAAAAAAACCCAAAACACTTCACAGTTATACTTTGATTGTCACGGCTCTTGTGTAATACTGGCTGAGCAACTATGAGCCTGAGGTGGAGGAAATTACCACTTCATGACATCAGCACAAGTGTTTTCAGCTCTTCAGGAGGTAAAGAAAATATATAGGATTATATTTAGGTAAATGACAAAAACAACAAGTCAAACTCGAGATTGTGCTTTTCATATCACTTTGCAATAACTGCACCTTAATTAGTCTTAATAAAACATGAACAAATACTTCATTCATCCATTCTTTATTAAGAATCGTTCAGGTTTAATAACTACTTGATTAGTTGGGGTATTAATGAAATACTATTAAACTATCTGTTAGAAGATAGTTTTATAGAAAATGAGACCTGGAAATGTAGCTGCAACAAATCTGTCCTGAACCTTGAAACCAAAATGATTACGTTAGGATTGAGTACAGAACACACAGCAAAGGAAAATAAACATATTTTAGGTCTCTAATTACACCTAAAATATTGAGGAATTGAGGAAGTTGTTGTACCTGATATGAAACACTATTCAAACCATATACCATCTGCAGTACCTATGGAAGAAGAAATACTATGGTGTGACTTTCCCTTTCCCCTCTCGACTCCCTGACTTGCCTGGGTCTCTCTGTGCAGAATGTGCATGTTTCTCCTGCATCTGGATGGATTTCCTCCAGGCTCAGATGTCTCCCATCAACCCAAAACACGCCCCAATGTCCGGACCAAGCCTACCTCAAGCTCTGGAGATGGGTCCCATATCTCCTCACAGATTCCCCCAGCGGCATTTGAAGGAAATGGTCAAAGTGTTCTCTGTGAAAGGTGCTAAACAAGGTTTCTTTTGCTGCACATTATTTGAAGTAACTGTAGGCCTCGGGTGCACGGTGGCAAAGGCGGTTAGCGCTCTTGCCTCCCAAGAAGGAGATCATGGGTTCAATTCCCGGACCAGATCAACGCCGTGGGTTCTCTCTGGGTTCTCCGGCTTCCTCCCACCTTCCAAAGATGAATGTGTTAGGTAAAATTGGCAACTCTAAATTGCCGAGTGAATGATTGTCTGTAATGCCACTGTGTACCCCGCCTAAGGCCCAAAGTCACTGGGGTAGGCTCCAGTCACCCGTGACCCCGAAAGGGAACAAGCGGTAGATAATGGATGGATGGAGGTCTCAATTAAAACTTCCACCACACACTAATTTCATTTAGAACAACAACCTTTTTTTTAATCGTATAATATTTTCATATAAAATAAGTTATGTTATTTTAAATAAAATGGCATATATTTGGGACATATACATTTGAAAATCGATAGAGGGCAGGGTTCATTTCTTGGTTCATTCGCGGATGTGTTCGCTGTACAGACAGGATTTGCGGATATCTTATTTAGTACTTCAAATCATCAAATTCACCTCATGTGTTTGAACTAAAATGAAATTGTCAAAGATTGTACTGTTTTTGCAGATGCTACTTGAGGGGCTGATCTTTATGTTTCTATAGAAGAAAAACTCATTTGATGTCTTATACGCCCCATATAGATCTATGGATGGAGGTGCAGATTGGACAGTGTTGTTTCCATGTGAAAGTGTATGTCAATAGAGAAAACAATGAATTTAAAACAGATTGTTTAGCGAGTGTTATACGAACATTTCAATCCAAGAGCATTTTCAAAAGCAACATCACATAACCATCTAATTTAAAAGCAGCCATTTTCTCTTTTTTCTTAAAGTTTTAGAGACTTTCAAATGACTCGACAAAGATATCTGTTCAATCCGAGACCCCAAAAGGTGTAGGAGTTTTATTTCCCATTAAAACACTGGCAAAACTTGTGAGAATTCTGGCTCATTGCCTTTTAAAACAACAGAGATAAGCAGCCCTGAGTGCATGATAGATTACTCTTAATTTCCTTCATAATTCAAACCACATCCATCCGGTTTAAACACACACCTTTCTCCTCTCCCAAGTCACGCAGAGCCAGCGCTGGGGAAGTCCTTGGGCTTCAAACACAACATCACTGCCAGAACGCATCACAACACTCCACGTCAGTAAACAGTGAGCGCATATGGCCGGCCCAAACTAGCTTTTAACTGCTGAAAACATTGGCCGTCCCATCGTTTCGAGCGACTCCACACCTTTTCGTCGCATCTGTGAGCTAGTGCTAATTGCTCGGGCTGTCAAAGCACTTGGCAGGGAAGAAAGAGTCCAGGGAATTTCCTCAAAAACAAAAGCAGACCCGCGTTTATTCCCAGTGTTGCGCAAAGTCTTTTTAGTTCTTTGGGAGTCTGAAACCATCTGGTGTTAGTCTGTTGTAACGTGCCCGAAGGGTTTTCCGGTGTGTTTCTCGATTCATGGACAATGTCGTAGTGGAAAGGGTGAAAGTGTCAGAGTTTTAAAGATGCATTACCCAACTTTTCTCTAGTTAATTAGAAAATGTTTCAATAAAAAGCATGACTTTGCACACTGTCCACATCAACTGTATAATTGTAAAATATTTGTACAAATTTCATAAGAAAAACCTCCTTTAGCTTTAAAACCACATGGCATGTGTGGGGGTGGGGCCTTGGTAATACTACTTTTTCTGACTTTCTAAAATGTCTGACATCAAATCAAGGACATGTTTGGTTTTAAAGATGGATAAGCCTAATATTTAAAATCTATCTGAATACTGTTTTTGGATTAATTTCATAAAAGGAGAATGTAATAAATAGTTATATGTAGTTTTTTTTAATTTTTTTAGTATTTTTTATAGTTATAAAATCTAAGCTAAACTAAGATTACTTTTACCAATATTACTAATTAATGATGAATGTACACTGTAGTGCACACTCAGACTTAACTTTATTTATTCATCTATAAATCTTTTGTACAAAGCAACATAATAATTGTTTCTTCTGCTTATCCCAGACTTCCCACTCCCCAGACACTTCTTCCAGCTCCTCCGGGGGGATCCCAAGGCGTTCTCAGGTGGGACATGCCCGGAACATCTCCCCAGGGAGGCGCCCAGGAGGCATCCGGAACAGGTGCCCGAGCCACCTCAGCTGGCTCCTCTTGATGTAGAGGAGCAGCGGCTCTACTTCGAGCTCCACCCGTTCCTCTAAAGGAGCGCCCAGCCACCCTCCGGAGGAAACTCACTCTGACCTCTTGTATGTGTATATGTAATCTTGTCCTTTCGGTCATTACCCAAAGCTCATGACCAGAGGTGAGGATAGGAAGATAGATTGACCGGTAAATAATCATTTTAATAATGTTTTCCTTCTACAGTCCTTTGAATCATGCCTCTATTGGAACAAGGGCCTTGATTGTTGTTGGGGAGGCCCTCACAAGACCTCTAAGGGTAGATGTCTGTCCTGAGTTACTTTGGGTTCTGCTTCAGTTCTTAGGTTTCCTCTCACAAACACAGGCTTCTGTTGTTGGTGGCAGTACTTCACCAGACACTTCTGTATTGTGACAGATTGGGAGCTACTTCTGTACCAAAGGTGTATGGCTGCCATTTTGCACCTTTGGCTTTCACTTATCACCCACACAAGCTGTAGGTGAAGTGACTTGTGTGAGACTGCACAAAAGTGATGATCCAGGGTTTTGTCTTTTTTAAGATACATGACTGTATATTGGTCTTTACTTTACTGCTCCTGTGTGTGATTCTGTAACAAACAAACAAACAAACAAGGAAAATAAATTATAAACGGATTTATAAATGTAACAATAGTAAGAGTTTAGTAATGGAAGTTAGCGTTTTAGCAACAAAAAAAAAAAGTCACACAAGTCATAAAACATTTCAGAATACCATGTGAATAAGTTTTTCAAACTAGTATTTCAAACTACTAGTACTACCTTTCTTTAATCACGCACATGGATTCCCAACCACGAGCTCTGCACGACTCCAGAAACAACTCAAACTTGACATTACGTCTGATTGGCTACTCTGCCTGTCAATCAAACAAGCTAGATTTAAAGTTTAAAGTACAGCTTTAGATACCTACTTCATCCTATTACTATTCTTTTTTGTAAATAATGGGTCTTAACATAATCTTATCTTCCAATCAGGACCCAAGTCAAAAAGGTTATCAATCTGGTTGTCTCAAGCTGAAATTAATAAATGTGTCCAAATTCAATTTTCAGTCAGTGTTTCTTGTGGTATTTGTGCCTGTGACTGTGTTGACTGATACCACGTGGTCACCATAGCATCATTTTATGGTACAACTAATGTTTTGGAAGGCTTTAGTATTGCTAAAATGGCTCTAAAACTGGTTAAATGTATGCAACACGGACTGATGCTGTCCATGGTGCTGAATAGCTTTTCTCACAGCAGCATGTTATTTTTCCTTATTAACCCTGCGATGAGCTGGCCCCCGTATGGGGTGTACCCCACGTAAGGCCCAAAGTCACTGGGAATTAAATTAGAGGTAAAAGGCAATAGCCCCAGCATTAGAAAGGCATTACAATGTAACTATTTCATTCATTTGTGATCACCAGAAATTTAAATATATTTTCTTTTGGAGGGTACACTACCTGCTTGTCTCCACTGAGAAGGTATCACTTTGTCTGGAATGCTCCACAGTATTCAGTCAAAATAAACATTTCTGCCATTCCTCGATGTAAAGCACTTTGAGTGACTTGAAGGTTGAAAAGCGCAATATAAATGTGACCATTGACCATTTTACAGTGCCACAGGACAGTGTCCTCAGAAGTTTAAGCTTCATGTGAAGAGCTCAATCAGAGTGTTGATTTACCTCAGGGCTGCCCGCAGTTGGGCTTTGATCTCATGAGATCCATATGCAGCTTTTAAAAAATGATGATCTACGTATGCTAGCAAGTACCTGGGGGTAAAAAACATGATAACGGTATATCTCCTTTCAGATGTTCACAGATCAGGATTTCTTCGTAAAATATTGCCATTAAAACATATTGAAACTATGATAATACCTTTGAAAAATGTTAAAAAGGTAATCGCATTTGTAAATGACCCAAAAAAAACACACATCGCATTTATTGGTACACTTATGATTTCAAATAATCTTAGTGTGAAATACATTATACAGTAAGCATATGCCAAGCAGTAGGAAATGTTTTTAGCACAATAGAGAATCAAGAATCACTGCGAGAAAACTACACAACAAAATTACCTTCAAATTGAATCAAAAAAGCTAATATTAACAGAGGCCAGTGTCTCATATAATAATACATTTGAGTTGACATGCCATAAATCCCCCCGTGTTTACATCTCACTTGCTTTCAATGTTGTTTTAAAGAGTCTCCCTATAGCACATCCCATAGCGCATCAATTACATGGAGAAAACACCAATCGTTCTTTCATAAATTGTATATATGACTTCCATGGCCCTGAGCAACCAAGAAAAAAACAAACATCGACATTGGAGGGAAAATGATTTGGTTATAAAGCTGAGCGCGGGAGGAGTCAGACTGGTAATCTGCAGGAAAAGACTTGTTCCGCCCGGGGACAGCGCACTGACACCACGAGCCTGTTTGCTTGAACTTTCAAATCCAACAGAGTATGGTTTTATAATGGAGTTATGTGGAAGGAAATTACCAATGCGCCTGATAGTGAGAACAGTTTTGGGTGTCTGGGAAATGTGTTCTATAGTAGCAGTAGTTTATGTATCTCGGCACTATCCTGCTGCTACCCACAATGCAACAGAATAATAATAAAGGCATTACTGTAGAAGTCTGTTTCAGGATTGTTTTTCAAAGGGCAAAATGTTTGGGAAGGACATTTCGACAAGTCAAAAAAAAGGAATGTCTGTTGAAAGGGACTTTGAGGGGGGTAACGTTGCCTTGGATCCAGATTCCACACCTCCACACTGAACCTTGTCACCACTCGCTCCGTCGCACCCCGAGTCAAACTCAAACAGAATAGTCAAACCATATTTATTTATTTCTATGAAGCACATTGGTCATCTTTAGTTTAGCTCGCCTCAGATTTACAGAGTTTTGTGCTTCACTCATTGATTCAACAGAAATCCGCAATGTATGTGATACTTTTCCCTTGTGAGCAGTCATATTTGTTTTGATACGGACAGACCACGCTCGTCCTTGATTGACTAATCCACCTGTCAATCACGCCAATCTGAGCTCGCAGAGATGAAAACATTGACCAGACTGATATTGATCTGTTTAAAAAATATAGATATCATTCTGGACTTTCCCGGCATGACCTTATGTCTTACGATAGCGCCAGGGACAAAATTCAGCTGAGGGCACTTTTGGAAATATCTCAAATGAGAGGGAAATGTGGGCGTGTCCGATGAAAGAAATCTAGTTGAGAAATTTTACTTTTACTCCCATTGCTCAGCAAAGCTTCGAAATGGTACAATATGAGCCTATGGCTCAAAAACAACTTTTGTAGTCTCAAAACTATATTGGAAAGAAATATAAATCGCATATTTGAAGATGACACATGGAACTCGTTTCTTGGAGGGAAAGCAAAGCTGGTTACCATGTGACATGCCCAGGTAGGTTGATAGCTATAGAGTTAATAATATTCCCAATTTACCTACAGTTTCTTGCCTCGAGATGAAGAGAAAAAAGAGCATGCAATCGTTTATTTTGTAAGAAAGAATGAAGAAAGTGAAAATTAAGGCAAGTTTTTCATAATTCCAGTGCAACAAAATTCAATATAGTCCAG
>NW_027315835.1:20989741-21174741 GCF_026437365.1 Eucyclogobius newberryi
AAGGTGTGGAGCGAGGCCTCCCACGTCTTTGCGTCCTTGGAGTCCTTTGCGTCCTTGGAGCTGTCCGGGCGCTGATGCTTGAGCAGGTTTAGCATTCGAAGAGTTTGATGAGTCCAGGGTCCGTTGAATTGTGCATTTTTTGATGAAGATGTTCGGGTTGTTTGGCGAAAGCCGAGTTTGGGAGACAATGCAGCCTCCCTGGTGGGGGAGGGGCCCCTGTGGGGGTCCCCGACCCGGTGTGTCGTGGCAGGTCACGTGCCGACGGGAAGAAGAGAGAGAGCAGAACTGAGCCTGCTCTTTTATTGACCTGGGAGGAGTGGCCTAGGGGTGTGGCTTTAACTCTTGGTCAAACTTATTCTTAGTTTGGGCAAATTTAACTCAAACCAGCAAAAATGACATGTGACCATAATAAAATACACAACATTGTCAACGAACACACATCAATAGCAGGTAATGAGAAAGTACATTAAGTACGACATGAACACACTTCAAACCAGTTCTTGTGGCCAACGAAACTAAAACATGATTTAGTCACAAGTTTACATCACACAGTCAGCATTAAGTCGGTTTAGATATGAAATATAGTCATTAAGAAACTTAAGGGAAGGAATGTCTCTTATCAGATTCAGGGGGAAGGGCTCCAGTCCTGTCCGTGGGGGGTCATTCCTTTACATCCAACACTGTGCTTTGAATTCTGCAACAGTGTGTTGAGCTGTGAAAAGGTACTGTCTTTCAAAGGTCTTTTTGGGATATATGAGTCCCCTACACTATGATTGGCTGCGTAGTGTAAGTAAACCGTATCGTATCATTGGCTGGACACCTGTCACTCACTGCGTTACACTGAAAAATTGCACAAAAAACACTCTGCAGCAACAATCTTCATCTGTGTACAGTCGTAGCCCCAAAACAACATCAATACATTTGGAGAAAGGTATGGAAGGATTAGACATTTTGACAATCACCCCGTCTGCAGATATGATCAATTACGAGATTGAAATGATTAGTTACAAATTAATGTCAAGATAAATCGTTGATCGTATTTCAAGTAAGTCTGAGGTAAACCTAAACCTAGTTGGACAGAACTTATCTTTTCCTTTCCTTTCCTCGTCCCTGTAGTTCTGTCCCTGTCATGTCCATTGAGCTGTCCCTGTGTGTCTGGGCTCTGTGTGGATCATGCTGACCACAAGCTCCGTCTGGGAGCTACAATCAGCCTCCCGCCGCCTCTGCCAAAAGACTAATCGCAGCCAAAGGGTCAGCTGACGTAGGGAGGAGCAGCGGCGGCACAAATGAACAGCATTTTCGCACCATCCAGCCACTGCTAACACATCTCTCTTTACGTATATATACTAAAAGGTTATACAGGATAGTGAAGAGTAACTTGTATTGTCAGGTTGACATAGTGAGTGCAGAAGCAAAGTAGTTGTTGACAAAACTCTGTGGACTAAGCAATTACAACTCTTTCAAAAATGACCATGTAAAGGTTAGATACAAATGTATGTTGTTGGTATGTTGAGTTGGTAGAAAGCATTAGTATGGGGTTTTTAAACAAGACAAGTTACAAAAGGTAAAACTTGTCAATTGGTCAAAGTTTAAAGAGTTGAAGATGTCATGTTTCTTTATTTTTATGGGTAAGAGAAATTATGTGTTGTCATCTGCATAACATCTATAGATTGAGTGATTCTGTGTTTTCCTACATTTGAGCCTGGAATGTGCAGACATTTTCCGTTTGCACTTATCACCTATCCCTGCCCAGTACTCTGTACTTACTCATGTAGGGTAAACATTTATATTTGTGCATTAATGTGGTTTTAGATCAATTTTGTGGTTTGCAATAAACAAAATGCCATATCATAAGCTACACGTGTAATTAACACCAGACAAAACATAATACTTTAACATTCTATGACAGTTTTCCATAATATTGTGAACAGCAAGGCAGGCAGTGGAGACTACTTTCAATTTGGAGGAAATGATTCCATAACAAGCGTTTATTATTTTCCTGTCATGTTTCTAAATGAAAACTAAGAAGATTACAAAAATGCATGAGGGTAAAATAATGGAACATGCAGCAACACAAGCGGAGGCAATTCATCATTTGGATCAGATTGACCTTTACTGGAAAATGCTCGAAAGTAAAGAGGGCCGAGCAAGAAAAGTGTTTGGATGTAATTGATTGTAGCCTCTTGCTTCTCGGTGACAGTGTGTTTACTGTGGCACTGATTGTTAGACAGAGCCTCCTGGACTGTGACAGCAGCATTTCCACACTCCACCATGATGCTCCATTTTGCTCGGGTTTTAAATGGGCGAAGATGGACATTTTGAAATTGTGGTGGAAAAACTGACAATAATTAGGGTTTATGCAACATTTGACATTTATTCAAAAAGAGATTTGTAAAAGAGAAATAACTGATTTTATAGTACTTGTTTCCATTTTGTCCATCACATTGTTTGTCCACACATATTTGAGGACATATTTTGGGGGATTTTAAAGGTGCACAAAGGTACAACACAAATGTAAGGTGAGTCGGGACGCCAGGTCACAGGGGAGCTAACAGCAACTCCCCAAACCCGGGACAACCCGCAGACAACCCATGCATTACTACCATGTTACACTCAACACTCACTCGCTAAGCAGAAGTTCAGGAGCAGATGAACCAGATGTGAAGACACAGACACAGTTAAATCAGCTCACAGAGGGGACAGTAGGGACAGCTCAGATGTGTCCTCTGTATGTTAAACGTTAAAATGATGAGTGTTATATTTACAATCCAACTGAAATCCACTGAGAAATTAGTCTAATTAGAGAAGCACCACAGCGGACCGCGGGTGCACCACCAGACCCCGGTTCAAAAGAAAACCGGCGCATCACTACTGTGTACTATATTTATGGGCACATGCGGCTTATTGACAAGTGTGGCCCGTATATGCACAATTTACTTTTTCCTTGTAAATGTTGTTGCCGTGGCTTTTATTCAGGAGTGCTCTATAGCCCAAAAATCACGGTATTTAATCAAAATGATTGTATGCCTTTTAGTGATTGTAAAGCCCTGGTTAATGACTATCCACAGGGTTGGTGCTCTTTTTATCTCATAGTGTATGTGTAAGTGTGTTTTTATGTATTTGTTAATTTTATTGATTGTTTTATTGGATGTTTTATTGGCATTTTATTTGGATATCCTATGTTTGTTTGCTTAATGTGTATTTTGTTTTAAACAGGGTACCTATGAAAAAAGTGGCCCACAGGTTAGCGGTGCGATCGCAGCAGCCTCAGGTGAATACTGCCATTGTGCCCTTGGGCAAGGCACTTAACCCGACTCGCCCCCAGTATCTGCGAACACTGGTGTGTGATTGTGTGTGAATGGGTGACTGGTTCCTTGATGTAAAGCGCTTTGAGTGCCTTGACGGTAGAAAAGCACTATATAAATGTGACCATTTTACCATCTCTGTCAACTCAACAAAGTACTTTACAATCCCTTGAATCAAACAAAATCATTAATGCAATTACACTAAGCTAACTGTCGTCAAAATCCTCCTGAATAGTAACACAATGGTTTTCTGTAGTGCTGGTGCCATGTTCTGGCCTGGTAAAACAGATGAATTCCGCTCCTAAACCAGCCTGCCAAAGCCCAATCCCATTTAGTGTGAAATCTCCAAAGTGCATTTAGTGTCTTGGCACAGTGCGTCAGAATGTGGCTCTCCTGTTGCTGTTGTAATAAGCCTCTCGGTTGCCAACTGGTTCTGAGAGTCTAGTGAGTGGCACGGCGTTCTGGAACCCGCTGCGAGGCATTAGCATGTGCCGCACTATCTGTGTTCTACCAGCAGGGGGTCGCAGTAAATTTAAGATTTGTGAAGACTTCCTTGTGTCTTCTTAGCATATTGTTGTGAATGTATACAAAGGATTGTAGCTTTTGTGTTCTTTCTTAAGGAATGCTATAAAATTATATAATGGTATTAAATTCAATGTGGAAGTCAATCACAACCTCCAAAAATGTGGCATGGTGATGAAAAGAAAAGGGATAGAGTTTGATTCCCACAGCGCTTTCCCCCATAATTGGGTGGGTTTCCTTAGTTTCCTCCACCAAACCAAAAATGCAATGTAGATAATCGTCCAACAGTTACTTTTGACAGAACACAGAGCTGAAAATCTGGTTGTGTCCCATTGCTCTTGACAGGCGATACTGAACAATGGGTTACATGCAGTGGACACATTTTAATACAGATAAAGTTCAATTGATTTTTGTAACTGTAACAAAATGTGAGACATAATATAGTGACTGAAAAGGCTTTGGCAAAAGCAAAAATCATAAACGGTTGCAAAATTTGCATGACACACTATAACAAACGTACTCTTAAGACAAAATTTCTCAAGCAAAGGTGTAGAATACGTTAATGAAAATGTAATAATTGCTTCTCAATAAACCGCTTTTCTAGGTATTCATATCTATAAACTCTCAATATTTCAGATACATGAGATGCCATCTCTGCTTGGCTTCCACTGCAGCAGCACAATCACCAGCTTCTCTTTCACTTCACATTTAGCAGTATTTAGGCCCAAATCAACCTTTCTGTATTCATAACATCACTGATTTTTCAAATTGCCAAAATGTATTCATTCCTTGCACCTCATTTTTATGTTGAAAGGTCCACTACGTTACCTTTCTGCTTGTCTCTCTTTAACTAATCAATCTCCTTGGAGACAAACAGGCGACACCATCAGTTAAATGTTTTCCAAGTATTTTTCTAGCTATAAAAACTCGCTTGCTGGAATGTGACGCTTGATAGATGTGCATTGATTGGCTGTGTATAAATTTGTAATAAAGTCCCATAAAAATTCCATTTGGCAGCCAGGCTGGAGTTATTTTCAATACGGGAGCCATCATGTCGCTGAATCGGCACATTTTCCTCCAAAATCTCCAATTTTAGTTCCAAACGTCCTCCAACATTCGAGGTATGTTTTATCTGTTGGTCTGGGTTTCGACAGTGGTCAGTCAGTGGACTGGCAGACTCTTCCAACGACCTGGAGCCAAGTCAAGCGTTGCCACGGCGACGGAAGCTACAGAGAAAATGTTCTTTGTATTGTTACCACGGCAACAAGCATGGATAGGTGGTGTGAAGGAGAGGATGGACAGAGTAGGGAGGGGAGAGGATAGGGATTAGGAAACAATGAGATAAGCAGAGGGGATGATGAGGGGTTGTTTGAGAGATAAAGTCGTCTTTTTTATTCCTCCGCCTTGTTGTTGACGCTGGATTGTTCTCAGGCTGCGTGGGAGAATTTACTGTTTGCCGTAACCTCATCCCAAACAAAGTTACTCAGCACATTCTTTTGAGGCGGATCGAGCCGGGCTCAACTACAGCACAGAAAGAGAGAGAGAGAGAAAGTCCTGGTGATGTAAACTGAAATGAATAAGGATATAAGTTATAGCCATGAGTTTTAGAGTGATAGCAAAGTTGCACCGTTGCCATAGCAATTGACAATTCAAAACTAAATGTCCTATATTTTGAACGGTAAAAAGTGCTTAGAATAATGCCTATTAACCTTATTCCACCCCGCCCTCTTTGCCTCTTTTTGCCACAGATCTTCACTTCTGTAGTAATCACGGGTCGAGCAGGAACTCAGAAAATTGCTAAATTATGCTAAAAACTAGAATTGATTTGTGTAAAATATCCAATGTTCATGAGCACCAACACGTCAACACTGCACAGATTCCCTGGGCAGCCTGAAATTTAATTTTTAATTAATTAATTTTTTAGTAAATTCTTAATTCATGCATGACTGATTTGATATACTTTGCTATTTTTATTATTATTCATTGTTGTATGTTTTTGTATGTCCCACCTTAATGCTGAAACAATTTCCTATGTTTGTGAATTTTGTTCACTGACAATCCCAATAAACCTTTTTTCTGAATCTTTTTCTGATTCTGATTTTCTCTCGAGGTCAGCAGACCTATCTTAACGAATACAATTGGAAGGAACCCTGATGCTTCTGTGTTGACCATTCTCAACCCTCGTCACTGATTCCATGACTTGTAAGTGCAGTTTGCAAAAAGACAGCTGTGTCCGCTCGGATGCTGGAGGTCACCTTTTCACCTGAAACTCATCATGTCTATCCCTGAGAAGTGTGACTGTTGATAAAAGAGAGCAAACACATGACGTCCGTGTTTCTTTACTTTTCATTGGTTAAACAGTGTCATGTGATCACTTGCTGACAGAAACAGAAAGAGTTGTGGCGCTAGCTTAGCTGTGATGCTAACTAACTTGGAGGTCTCTAAAATGGACTAAAAAGGGGAGACACAGATGAAAAAGTTTGACATAGTTCCCATGGATTAATCAGAGGAAAACCTGTGTCATGGAGCTCTGTTTAAACAGATGAGAACATCAAACACCAGAGGAAAGAGGAAGAGAGTGCCATCATCCATGTGTGGTGCGCTTTAGCTTTGGTTGTGAGAGTAAAAGTAGTTTGTGTCTGCAGTTTTTGCATTATACCGTTGGTGTTTAGGCAGAAACATCACTATACGACAGGGTGGTTGCTAGCCATTTGAGTGCCCTAAGCAGAAATACTCAGTGGTGCCCCCATGCCCTCAACCCACTTTGAACATGTAAAAACTGTGTAGGGGTTTGATGTCTGTAAAACAATTATGTTGACTGTTTCTGAAGTTATAATTTTGTAAATATTGCATAAATCATAATCCTAAGTGGGATCTGGGGACATTTTCAACAAAAATGATTTAATTTTCCTTATATCAACTCATGGCTTATTACGTTGATTATGAGGGTTGTCCATTGTCCCTGCTCCGCTTCTGCTCCAGCGTCACCTGAAGCCCTTCTCCTGCTCTTCTGTAGAACAAATCAAGGCTTTAGAAAACACTACATGCTGCTAACTATTGACAATGTCTGTTGTATTTATAAAAACATGATTCAAATATTTGTAAGAAGACGTTGAAACATTTTGGCTTTGCGTATGCCACAGGGTCGCCGCGCCAGCTGATTACATTACATGAGCTATTTAATTCTCTTTTTTCATGGTTTCTAATTGAATATGAGGCCAATTTTCATCATCCAAAGACTGCTTTGCTCTTTTTGGTTCGTAGAATAGATATGCAAAGTTCCCAGCTGTGCCCCTGTGTATGGTTTGTGTAGCTGCCCCCGTGCATCTCAGACTTCATATGGAGAGGGGGCGATACTTGTGTCCTAGTTTGAATTTATAAAAACTGAAGACAGAATATGCCAACTGAAGGCTCATTCAGTACAAACTGCCTGGTTGACACACTACACGTTATGTGCGTAATGGAAGCAGCGGCAGTGCTATGTGATATGAAATGTTTATTACAAAATTGTTAGAATGTGTGCTAATTTAAGCCCTAGCAGTAACAATTTACACAAAACATTTCTACATGTAATGTTTTCTGACCGTTGGCGGTTTCCAAAACAGTCCTGGATTTTCATAGTTTGCATTTATTGGAGGCTAATGCGAATCCTCCCATTGAAATGACATTAGTGCTAACTCCTGGAATGGGACCGGTTAATGGAATTCGGGCATTTTGTCTACAAAAACTGGCGGGGTCTATAATTTAATTTATATTTTTTTATTTTTTCTAAGATAGGATAGTTTTTTTTCTACTATTAGTACGTAAATTAATCTATTTTTTCCATAATTCTTAAACCAATAAATATACATCATCTAAGCAAATCGGGGTATAAAATTATGTATGGGTGTTGGATCCTTCCATCCGGGTCGCGGGGTCAGCACGCAAGTGACATGGATGCCCTTCCTGACAGAGCAAAAGCAGTGGAGATACTTCCTGCAGAGTTAAGTGCAGGTAAAACAAAAAAACCAACACATCTGACACATGAAAGCTCTTATTCTGACAATAAAACTGAGTTTGGAACGTAAAAACGTGGGTCACTTCCGTGAGTGCGCACCTGGTCTGGCACAGAAATTATTTCATTTATTTAAACAGGGGGACCCTTGAGAACAAGCACCGCTTCATCTGTGTCACGTGCTGTAATAATGAATGGAATAAACAGCCCTTCTTAGTGTCGGTGTAATCCCTCATTCGTCCAGGCGTGTTCCCTAGTAGAAAAAGCTTCAGTTGTAGTCATCTGGACTCAGTTAGAAAAAATACGTTTCGACTCTCATCCAAGAGTCATTGTCAATAAAAGAATTTAGATCGAGAACTCCGATATTAATACTGTTCTGTGGTAAGACCCACCCATTGGGCGGAGCCTTCCTGAAGTAGAAAGAGTTGTTTGTTTCAACAGAAACTCCCCCCTTGTATCTACCGAGCTAGCCTATTCAGAATTTGAATGGGCTATTAGAATCCTCTTTGTCTTTGTGAGACCCTGGATCAACCACCCTGAGTACCTGATTAGCATCTAAATGTCCTGGTCCTGGTCCTCTACCTTTCCAGGGGTTCAGTATTCCATTATAGATACCAGGCAGATTGAATCTTAACCCTCCATTTCTGTTTAAAGAAGGTCTTTTATTTTTAACAAAAATAGCTTCCTTAACTCCTCTTTCAAACCATCTTTTCTCCCTGCTTAAAACCTTCACCTCACCGTCTTCAAACGAGTGATTAGAGGCTTCAAGATGGAGATGCACGGCACTCTGTGGTCCTGAACTTGTATTTCTTCTGTGCTGATAAAGCCTCTTGTGTAGAGGCTGTTTAGTCCCACCTATGGTAACGTTCTTTACAGCTTTCTTCACTGCAGTGGCTCGAATAAACTACATTGCTCTGTTTTTGAGTCGGCAACTTGTCCTTAGGGTGAACCAGTTTTTGTCTTAAAGTGTTTCCTGGTTTAAAATAAACAGGGACTTTGTGTTGTCTAAAAATTCTCTGCAGTTTTTCCGACAGGCCAGACACATAAGGGATAGAAACACCCTTCCTTCTCTGTTCAGTTTCCATTTTGTCCTGCTTCTTGGTTCTCTTCACTCTGTTGAGAGCCCAAGCGGGGTAACCACAGGTTGAGAGGGCATTTCGGACATGTTTTTCCTCTTTCTTCTTGCCCTCTGAGCTGGTGGGCACACCTTGAGCTCTGTGTTGTAAGGTTCTGATCACTCCCAGCTTGTGCTGTAGTGGGTGGTTGGAACCAAAGAGCAGATAATGGTCCGTGTGTGTAGGTTTCCTATATACCTCTATTTGGAGTTTCCCGTCCTCTCCTCTGATCGTGGAACAATCAAGAAAGGCCAAGCGATTCTCCTTAGCGTCTTCTCTTGTAAACCTGATATATGGGTACACAGCATTGATGTGATCAGAGAAGGTTTCCAGCTCTTGTTTCTTGATTGTTACAAAAAGTATCATCGACATAGCGAAGCCACAGTTTTGGGGCTATGCCTGAGAATGAGGCCAGTGCCTTCTTCTCAAAGTGCTCCATGTACAGGTTGGCCACTATGGGAGAGACGGGCGAGCCCATGGCACAGCCATGAATCTGTCTGTAAAATTGTCCCCGGAATTGAAAGTAAGTGGTGTTCAGACAGATGTCCAACAGTTTACATATGTGTTCAGGTGTCAGTTTGGTCCTTTCCTGTAGGGTGGTGTCTTCCTGCAGTCTGATCCTCACTGCTGCTACTGCATCAGAGGTCGGGATGCAGGTGAACAGGGACACAACATCATATAAGATAAGATAAGATATTCCTTTATTGTCCCACATGGGGAAATTTCATTGGTGCAACGCAGGTAGATACAGAGGTAGATACAGAAGAACAGATCACTTATAGGAAGTCTGAAAAACACTTTCAGTAGAAGATCTCCTATAAATGAATAAAAACTCCCATAGACAAATAAATAAATACATAAATACCATTGCATGTGATCACGACAGTAATTGCACATGAATATGTGTCACGACAGCACATAGATTGCACATGAATTTCACAGTAATTGCACATGAATTGCACATGAATTCCAACAGCAATTGCAAATATGACAGAATTGCACATCAGTATTAGGTTAGGTCAGTATTGCGAGTGTTCAGTACTAACAGTTTTTGTTATAAAGTCTGACAGCAGCAGGAAGGAAAGACCTACGGAACCTTTCCTTCACACAGCGAGGGTGGATCAGTCTCTCACTGAAGCTGCTCTCCAGAGCGGAGAGAGTGTCCTGCAGGGGGTGAGACTCATGGTCCAGCATAGATGTGAATCTAGCCAGGACCCTCCTGTCCCCCACCTCCTGCACCGAGTCCAGAGCACAGCCCAGGACGGAGCTGGACTTCTTGATGACTCTGTCCAGCCTCTTCCTCTCCCTCTCTGTGATGCTGCTGCTCCAGCAGGCCACACCGTACAGGAGGGCTGATGCCACCACAGAGTCGTAGAAGGTCTTCAGGAGTGGCCCTGTCACTCCAAAAGACCTGAGTCTCCTCAGGAGGTAGAGCCGACTCTGGCTCTTCCTGTACAGTGCGTCTGTGTTATGAGTCCAGTCCAGTTTGTGATTCAGATGAACACCCAGGTACTTGTATGAGTCCACTCTCTCAATGTCCCGTCCCTGGATGTTCACTGGTGAGGGGGCAGTGGGGTGGCGTCTGCGGAAATCCACCACCATCTCCTTGGTCTTCCCCGCGTTGATGAGGAGGTGGTTCCGCTGACACCAGTCCACAAAGTCCTGCGCCAGTCCTCTGTACTCCCCGTCATCATCGTCCCTGATGAGTCCGACGATGGCAGAGTCGTCAGAGAACTTCTGCAGGACACAGCTGTCCGTGTCATGTCTGAAGTCTGCAGTGTAAAGGGTGAAGAGAAAGGGCGCGAGGACAGTGCCCTGGGGCGCCCCCACACTGCAGGTCCGAGTGTCAGACACACAGTTCCGGGCTCTCACAAACTGGGGTCGGTCTGTGAGGTAGTCCAGGATCCACTCTGCCAGGTCATACTCCACACCAGCCGTCTCCAGCTTGTCCCTCAGGAGCAGCGGCTGGATGGTGTTGAAGGCGCTGGAAAGATCGAAGAACAGAATCCTCACAGAGCTGCCAGGCTTTTCCAGGTGAGAGAGAGAGCGGTGCAGCAGGGAGATGACGGCGTCCTCCACTCCGATGCCAGACCGATATGCAAACTGCAGCGGGTCCATGACTGAGCTCACGGTGGAGCGGAGGTGGTCCAGGACTAGCCGCTCCAGTGTCTTCATCAGGTGGGACGTGAGAGCCACTGGCCTGAAGCTGTTGAGGTCTTTGGCGCGCGGTGTCTTGGGCACAGGTACCAGACAGGAGGTCTTCCAGACCTGTGGTACCACCTTCAGCTTCAGGCTCATGTTGAAGACATGCTCCATAACTCCACACAGTTCATCTGCGCAGGACTTGAGGAGCCTGGGGCTGATGCCATCAGGTCCTGCTGCCTTCCTCACTTTAATCCTCTTCAGCTCACTCCTCACCTGTGCTGCTGTGACAGTCAGTGGTTGGCAGGGGGACTGTGTGCTGGGGGGATGGGTGAGTCCAGGCGAAGTGGGGAGCTGATGGTCCGGGGCAGATAAGCGAAGAGGAACAGATGCAGGGCATTGTCCAGCTGTGGAAGAGGGAGCATGCAGCTGTGCAGGGGGAGGGGCGGGTGACCGATCAAACCCCAAGAAGTGAGCATTTAAATCATGCACCCACTGTAGATCCCCCTATGTCTGGGCAGGGGGGATTTTGAAGCCCGAGATGGTTTTCAGGCTCCTCCACACTCCCTGAATGTTCTTTTGCTGCAGCTGCTCCTTCATCCTCCTCTTGTAGCCGGCCTCAGCCTACCTGATCTTCCTCCTCAGCTCCTTCTGCACAGTCCTCAGCTCCTCCTTGTTCCCTGACCTGAAGGCTCTCTTCTTCTCCTTCAGCAGAGCCTTCAGTTCACGGTTAATCCATGGCTTGTTGTTTGGAAAACACCGCACCGTCCGGGAGGGAACAATGTTCTCAAAACAGAAGTTGATGTAGTCCGTGATGCACTCTGTGATGGTGTTGATGTCCTCCCCATGTGGGCCATAGAGCTCAGTCCAGACAGTGGTGCTGAAGCAGTCCCTCAGAGCCTCCTCGCTCTCAGCAGACCACATCCTCACCTCACGGGACACCACAGGCTGCCTGCGCACGATGGGTTCATACACAGGCCTCAGATGTACAAGGTTGTGGTCCGAGCTGCCCAGGGGAGGGAGGGGGGAAGAGGAATAAGCCTCTTTGGTGTTGGCAAAAAACAAGTCCAATGTTCTATTCTCTCTGGTGGGGCAGGTAACATACTGGGTGTATGTTGGTAGAACAGAAGAGGGAGAAGCGTGGTTAAAGTCACCAGAGATGAGGAAGAGAGCCTGTGGATGCTGTGCTTGCAGCCTACAAGTGCAGGAGAGCAGTGCTTCACAAGCATTTTCAGCATTGGCAGACGGGGCCACATAGACTGCGATCAAAATCACATGTGAGAACTCCCGGGGCAGATAATATGGCCTCATGCCAATAGCCAATAGTTCAATATCCTTGTTACATAGCTGCTCCTTCACTGTGCAGTGTTCGGGTTTGGACCAGCTCGTGTTCACATACACCGCCAGACCTCCACCTCTTTTCTTCAAACATTCTCTCGTTCTGTCCGCCCGCAGCAGATGAAAATTGTCCAAACCTACAATAGAGTCTGGCATTTCTGCTGTTAACCAGGTCTCTGTGAAAATCAAGACGCTGCTGTCCCTATAAATCCTCTCGGACCGCATGAGGCTCGCTATTTCGGTCATTTTATTTTGAAGGGACCTCACGTTACCCATCACTACGGCGGGAACCGACTTCCTGTTTTCTCCTCTCTTCTCTCGGAGTTTACGTCCAGCCCGTCTGCTTCGTTGCGTTTTCCTTAGGATGTCCGCCGGGATAACGTGACGATCTCCGGGTAAGACGACTGTTCTCCGCAGTTTCATGAGTTCCTCCTTTGTGTAAACGCGGTACGGCGCCGGCCGGGGGGCGGGGCCGGAGCCGGGGGACTCAGAGCCAAGACACATCGCAACGACACGACGAAAACACTCAATCCAGCCGAATAAAGTCAAAACAAGTTAATTTAAAGCGATTCCAGTGCGTGTCCCGATCGTTCGTGAAGTTCCTCTTTCATATAAATGTGTATATAAACGTGTACTGACGACACGCCGTACTTTAGCGCGGCCGGAGGGCGCGGGGGGGGGCTGGTGGGCTCGCTCGGAGCTAGCTCACGTCACAACAACACAACGAAAAACGCTCAAATCCAGCCGAAAAAAGTCAAAAACAGTTGAATTAAAAAACTATTCCAGCGCGTGTCCCTATCGTACAGTAAAATAGAAAAAATATACTAACTATATTTACAAAATATAGGAGATAAAGCACAATAAGTGTGAGAAAGAAGAGAGAGCGTTTACACCGGGCTGCCAGCTGTACCAGCGCCTTATGACGTATGAAACCATGAGGTCATCTGGGTCCAGTTGGAGATGTTTCACTTTATCCACAAAGTTGTGCGTGTTTTCCACATGATGTTCCGAATTCCCCACAAGCGGAGCCAATATAGTTGTTAAATGCTTGGCCACATTGTAAGTGATGGAATCTGTGCTGCACACTATGGGTCTGAGTGGAACATCCTTTTTGTGTATTTTTGGAAGGCCATAAATGCAGGGCATGGCTTCACCAGGATACAGTCTGTAATACAGAGGCCGGTCTATCGCTTCCTCTTTTTCCAGCCTTTGTAAACAGTCTATCACTTTCTTCTTGTAGCCACTGGTCGGATCTCTTTTCAAGCGTTCGTATGTGGTCGTGTCCTCGAGGAGGGTGTGGACTTTGGCTTCGTAATCAGCTGCGTTGAGAATCACAGTGCAACGTCCCTTGTCTGCTGGGAGGATGTTGATGCTGTGATCTTTTTCTAGTGCTGAAAGTGCTTTTCTCTCTTCAGATGTGAAATTTGAAGGAGGAGGTTTGGCACTCTTCAGAGTCGCTATGACACATAACCTCAGGTCTGCAGCCTCCGATTCAGTCATTTTGTTGTTCCTAATTGCCGTTTCAGTGGCTGTGATGTAGCCCTTCTTAGTGTTTATAGATAAGATAAGATATTCCTTTATTGTCCCACATGGGGAAATTTCATTGGTGCAACGCAGGTAGATACAGAGGTAGATACAGAAGAACAGATCACTTATAGGAAGTCTGAAAAACACTTTCAGTAGAAGATCTCCTATAAATAAATAAAAACTCCCATAGACAAATAAATAAATACCATTGCATGTGATCCCGACAGTAACTGCACATGAATATGTGTCACGACAGCACATAGATTGCACATGAATTTCACAGTAATTGCACAGTAATTGCACATGAATTCCAACATCAATTGCACATACGACAGAATTGCACATCAGTATTAGGTTAGGTCAGTATTGCGACGGGATAACGTGACGATCTCCGGGTAAGACGACTGTTCTCCGCAGTTTCATGAGTTCCTCCTTTGTGGAAACGCGGTACGGCACCGGCCGGGGGGCGGGGCCGGAGCCGGGGGGCGGGGCCGGAGCCGGGGGACTCAGAGCCAAGACACATCGCGACGACACGACGAAAACACTCAATCCAGCCGAATAAAGTCAAAACAAGTTAATTTAAAGCGATTCCAGTGCGTGTCCCGATCGTTCGTGAAGTTCCTCTTTCATATAAACGTGTACATAAACGTAGGCTAAGTTCTTAGTGTTTATAGGCTAAGTTCTTTTTATATGTGATAATCTCTCAAATTATTTTTGGGCTTTATTTGCTTATGATTTCCTGTACCCTGTGCTCCTTCGTGTCTCCTCTACGAGTGTCGTCTTTTACCCCGTGTCTCCACTTTGCACAGAACTTACAGGAGGGTCTCAGTTTGAGATAAGCAAGTTCTGCGCCATGTGAAAGTTTTATTAATACCACGTATGGCGCAGAGGGCGGCCTACGCACCGCGGAGTGCACAAGCAAGCTGTATAAATCAGGTGCCAGATCTGTAAATTGGCATCATCATCATCTCTCCGTGCTTATAGTGCATCTTTAACTGTAGTTCAGCACATTCAAGTCAGTCTTCTTTTTCACAGGGAGTTCCGGTCTGAGTGCAGTCTGTCTAGTTTCTAAATCTGCTCCTTTTTCTCTCTCTCCTCTCTTTTCTACAGAATGAGTTCATTGAGTTTCAGAATCTCAACTTTTTTTTATAAGCCCCATTATGATAACTTCTGAACTGCTTTGCTCTGGGGGGGTTTGCACGTTCCCACTGTGTTTGAATTGAGTGCATTAATCTACCCAAAGACTGGAGTCGTGATTCCGACTTTAGTTTCAAAATTGGCTCCGTTGCATCTACACAATAATAAATAAAATGAATAATGGAATAATTTGACTTTCTTCCAATGCAGCAGCAGCAGTGTTGACAGAGGGACTTGACAGGGAGCAAATGGATGACTTCTCTAGTCATGGGTATGTTTTGGGGATATATGCAGATTTATGCAAACCTCCGTCTTCGCAGATTGCTTCAAGGCAACTGGAAATTTCTCCTCCATACTCTGACAAATATGGCACTTTACATTTTCCAAGACTAAGGGGCAGAGATTAGGCGCGAATTTTGTCAAATTAAATCAATGGTAGAGCGAGCGTGAGAATGTAAAGTCTGATTAATCCAACATAATCATCTGTTATCCAGTCACAGAACCCTTAAGTAAACAATATGGGGAAATGTATGAAAACAAGCACTTTGTCTCTTTGTTCTGTGTGTTTTCTGTGTGTTTTCTCTGTTGTTTTTTGCAACTGAAATCATCTAAAATACCTCAAACTACACTGGTTCCAAATTAATAGAGAATTTAGTAAATATCCTTCCCTCACTCGTGAACAAGACCCCGAGATCGAGTGTTGTGGTGAAAGAGCTGAGTCAATCTACGTTCCTACCCTGGGGTGGCTGGGCTCTCGCTTAGTGATAGGGTGAGGAGCTCAGTCACACGGGAGGAGCTAGGAGTAGAGCCGCTGCATCTGTTCCGCATGCCTTCTGGGCGCCTCTCTGGGGAGGTGTTTGGGGCATGTCCCACCAGGAAGAGGCCCCAGGGAAGAGCCAGGACAGGCTGGAGGGACCATGTCTCTGGGCTGGCCTGTTACTCTTTTGTTGCTCTTTTGCAGTCAGCTCTAACTCTATAGAATAAAAATAACTAATAGCTTGTGGTGTATTCTGTTTTTGGCATAGTTTAGCACAGACTTACCAGTGATTTATGGCTGCTCTTGTGGTTGACTGGCAAGCTTTTTTAATTTATTTTTAAGCTTTTAAGCTAAGAAGTGCAGCTTGTGTGGTTCAAACAACGAAAGTTAAAGACTGTTGGATTGTATGAAATATGCAGTTCCTTTTTCCTGTATCCATAGACAGGAGGTTATTAGTTTAATTGACAATATTGATTATTCAAGGCACAATATAATCGTAAGAGCCAAAAGGCAATAATCGTGACAATTTTAGAAGCAAAATTATGTATTTTTAGTTACAACTGTTAAAATCAACTCTTTTTTTTTCTGGCTGTTTTGTCAACTTTAACTTTATTTATATCCACAAACTCTAGGAACAAAAACATGAAAGAACACGGGAATGAAAGAAAATGTAAGATTTCATCATTGTTTGGCTCAATAATCTCGATAATCGTGAATAATTGTTAAATCGTGATGTTTTTTTCTCACAATAATCGTAGCACCAAAATTTAATATTGTGACATCCATGAACAACATACTAATAATAAGCCAAATACAACTGAAGTTACAGCGACACTAGTTCACCTGGCTCTGATGACCCTGACAAGCCCGCCGCCTGTCATGCTGCATTAACACCTTTGTTTGACTTATTCTATTGTTCCTCTATTTTAATTATGCTTCAATTTCCCGTTGTGGTTAAAAGCTCAAATGATTAAATGTTGCATAATATGTCAGCCATAGTTAAATACAGTACATATTCTTATAATTCTCTTGAACACCTGACATTAACCTTTAGCTGTTCTTTTGTAGTCTTTCAGTGTTAGCTTAGAGGTGAGCGAGGATCGGCCTCTGTGCAGTATCTCGCCGCGGGTTTTTGGATTCAGACACAAGGACGGATCACCTTTTTTAATCAATATCAGGATGGACAGATCCGGGCTGCCGAAACAGTGGATTAACCCGGAACTAATGCCAAATAAATCCTTTCAACGTCCTCACGCTCCACATGTCATAAGAGCGAGATACCAGACTTACCTCATTTACATCTGCAAAATCAGTGTCAACCACAAAAGACATTTAATTTAATCTTGTGACAATGCAAAGGAAAAGGTTGAGTGCTTTGTTTTAACCCTGCTGTATTCTTCAGGTCATTTTGACACGGTTTTGATTTGTTGTCTACCAAAATCTCTTATCCTATGTTGACATCCTATAACCTTTATCTTATCCTTATGCTGGCACCCATTCTCTTCCCAGATAAGTTTGATTTGTGGAGGATATAAACTTAATTATAAAGCCAAATAATGGACGATTTCAACTATCAATGAAACATCAACAACAGCCTATCAAATATCAACAATAATGCATTGGTCTTATCTGTGTCACTGACTTCTTTGCAAAACACCAATCTCACAAATCCATCACGTAAAACAGGCAAGTGTTACGCCAAAGGATGGAACAGATGGAACTGGCAACTGTGTCTGAAACTGTGGTTTACCTGTGTGTTATGTGTGTGCAAAGCCTACAACAAAAACTCTGATCTTTGGCAGGATTATCTCACAGCTAACATTTTTGATGGTGAATGTGCATTCAGAAAAAAACTGTTAAGTGCAAAGGCAGTGTTCAGAGAAAATGCTCTATTCAGTGCGCTGCAGTTTTAGTGTGAGTTGGAGACTATTTTGGCAGATGTCAAATCATCAAATCAATGCATTTTTGTAAGGCCCAAAATCACAACAACAGTCGCCTCTGAAGGCCACAGGGAGAAATGAATCAACAATGTCTGTGGTGGCGATCAAGTCAGACAATGTCTGTGGTGGCGAGGGAGTCAGACAATGTCTGTGGTGGCGAGGGACGATGTCCCAGGGTCCTCTGTCCTTAGACTCTCCTTCTCGGCCAGGAAAAACTACAAAAAAACCTCTTTGGGAAAAAAGCGTAGAAACCTGGAGGAGTTCCAGTGAAGGAGAGATCCGACTCTCACAGACGGACAGACGGACACGAGGAGACTGGAGCTGGACCCACTCTTCAGGCAGATGAGGGACCGTCTGAGTCGAGCTGGACCCACTCTTCAGGCAGATGAGGGACCGTCTGAGGCGAGCTGGACCCACTCTTCAGGCAGATGAGGGACCGTCGGAGGCGAGCTGGACCCACTCTTCAGGCAGATGAGGGACCGTCGGGGGCGAGCTGGACCCACTCCTCAGGCAGATGAGGGACCGTCCACACAGGGCAGGGACCACTTCACCAGGAGAGGGGCATCTGGGTCCACAGGTCCTCAGGAGTGAGAGAAAGAAAAAGAAGGCGGTGAACAGTTTGCAAGTGGAATCAAAAAATAAATATTGTTTGATAGCATAAGTAGTCAGAAGAGGAGGATAGTGCTCAAGCTGACATACTTCCCCCAGCATAGTTACTCCTAGGGCAGCGTAGCTAAAGCTGTGGGTTTATGTTTCTGTTCCTAACTGGTCTGACCATAAGCGATTTCGAAGAGGAACGTTTTAAGCCTGGACTTAAATGAAGAGACTGTGTCAGCATATTTAACATGGGTCGGGAGCTGATTCCATAACACAGGAGCTTGGTAGCTAAACGCTCTACCTCCTACAGTACTTTTAGAGACTCTTGGCACCACCAGAAGACCAGCATTCTGAGAGCGAAGAGCTCTGTTTGGATGATATGGTTCTATAGCATCTTTGAGGTAGGATGGGGCCATGTCATTTATGGCTTTGTAAGTCAAGAGTAGAATTTTGAATTTGATTCTAGACTCGACGGGGAGCCAGTGAAGAGACTTCAGCACTGGCGTAATGTGCTCTCTTCTTTTTGTTCCTGTTAGTAATCTTGCTGCTGCATTTTGAACCAGTTGAAAGCTTTTTATGGAGCTTTTAGAACACGCTGCAAGCAGGGAGTTACAGTAGTCTAATCTAGTCGTTACAAATGCATGGATAAGTTTTTCAGCATCACTTTTAGGCAGGATTCTTCTGATTTTGGCTCTTGTTGCGCAAATGGAAATAGGCTTGATTTATATGAGCTTTAAATGAGAGCTCCTGGTCAAATAAGACTCCAAGGTTTCTTACAGTAGAACTGGAGGCTACACTGATATTGTTCAGTGTGACTATCTGCTCAGATAGAGCGTCTCGTAGATGCTTAGGGCCAAGCACAATGACCTCGGTTTTTTCAGGGTTAAGAAGCAGGTAGTTTAGTGTCATCCAGGTTTTTCTCTCCTTCACACAAGTACTAAGTCTGTCTACTTGATCGCTCTGATCAGGTTTCATTGATAAATACAGCTGAGTGTCATCTGCATAGCAGTGGAAGTTAATGCCATGCTTTCTGATAATGTTGCCTAATGGCAGCATATAAAGAGTAAACAGAATTGGACCGAGTACCGAACCCTGTGGCACACCGTAAATTACTTTAGAGCAAGGTGAGGAGCTCTGGTTTACATTAACAAATTGGTACCTATCAGATAGATAGATGTATTGGACTATTTGGGTTGTAATAATCATAATCAAGGCCACAAAAGGAAAAATAATGAGATGAATTAAATAAGACAGATTTGATGGAAACAGTATGCACCCCATCGTGGAAATTCAGAGGAGAGGATTTTTTCAAGAAGCTAAATCCTACTCCAGGTATGTTTTTGGTTGGGGAACAATGTTAGAACATGGTTAAAAGTCAGTTTGGATAAACTTCAACAGTAAATATGAAAAGATAACTTGCTGACAGTAGTATTTACACCACAGTGACTGCGAGGTCAGACTTAGTCGCAACATTTTCTGTGTCCTTTACCCTTACGCCATGACACCACGGAAACTGGATAACTAGCATAGTGCTATTTAAACATGTTTTTCAAAATGCATGTAATCCCAGGAACTATGATTGAGGTGCCTCAAAGATTCCAAAAACACATGTGAAGAAGAGTGTGGTTACATTCCTGCAGTAATAGTGCAGTCCGGTCACAATGTGAGCAGACTAGGAGAGGCATTCAACTGCACCAGGTAAGAAACAGACAGGATGAACACATGGAACTGAATGTCTACTCACACGTGCTAGTACAATATGTTTTGGTCCGGAGCTTGTGTTTATTGTGTTATGTGTTTATTTGCTTTGCTGTGCAGAGCACATAACCTGTGACTAAAGCAGTTTATTTGTGAAACTCAAATGTTCAACATAAATGGGCCTTGCTTATCTATGTTTCCCAAAAATGTGGTTCTATGAAAGGCATTATTATTAGCAATTATAGCTACAAATGTTTGTTCATGCTAAATTACTTCAATTTAGCATTTACTCACACCTATTCAAGGCCGAAGTGACGTCACTCACTCGTTGCCATCTTGAGGGCAAAAGCTGCCCGCTCACTGTGGACAGGGTCAACAAAAAGTCTCATAACAAAGTATTCCTCTTCTGTCACATCCTAAAAAAAAAGGTTTGACACCAGACATGTATCATGCTTTTTTAAGGATCAGACACTCACCTGCACACAAAGTATGTGCTCTTGAAAGCTTTGAGGGCTTTGCCTATGCAGAGGACTTGAGGACGAGGAAGATTAGATGTAAATGTACGCAAATGTTTGTTGTGGCAAGTTTTCACTGCTTTTAAATGCCAGTGACTGCCAGCTGTAAATAAGGATCAAAGTCTTCTTGAAATATCAACCATGTTAATTTTCAATTTTATACACTGGTTTTCATGACTAACGAACAGCGGAGAAAGGCAACAGCATGCAGTGATGTCCTCCAAATGGCGGTGAAAACAACTCTGTGTTCTATGTAGTGAGCGTAGATATCTCATCAAATACTACAACCTCAGTTTCATAGGAAGGGTGAATGTCAATGATTTGCATAACCCATATTCTGAGGTTGCTGGTTTGTGCAGGTAGGAAAACTCAATTAAATTAAATTCATTGATGCAGAGTCAAAACACACATCCGCTTTACTATAATCTGCCTTAAAATAAGCAGTTTGAATTTAATAAACAAGGGCACATACCCTTATTAATGGAGCAAAGAAGGCTAATTCAATCTCTTGTAAGGATGTCACAATATTAGAATTTAATGTGTTCATGATTGTAGCAAGAAAAAACAGCAAGATTTGACAATTATTCACGATTGTCGGCACCATGACCAAACATTGAAATCCTTATTTTTCTTCATTTCACAAGTCTAACTTTATCAAATCAAACGGTCTGAAGGAAATGTAATTATATTTTTACACAAACAGCCAAATCAAGAAGTACGTTACATGCAGTTTGACTTTTTTTTTGAAAATAGATAGTTCTTAGAAAAATGATTAGTTTTTTTTGTAGTTTTTCTGACATGAATAACTACGATTAGAAACAAGCTTGAATACAAAATGATAATAAATTCAGCGTTAATATGTTGGAAATGGTGGTGAAATTGGTGCCGTGTATTTTATGAGAAAACTACACAATGGAATCCAGTGTAATATATGAATATATGACAACAGAACATAACCTCACAACTACTGTATAACACAAACACGTATATATATACAGTAATTAAATCATTCACACAACCATCAAGCAAAGACACTGCTTCTGTTCTATATCTGGAGACTATTGACATGCACAACAACATGCAGCCAGTTTTATAAGATTCACATGGGACCACAAGTGTTTTCATGAATAAGATAAGATAAGATATTCCTTTATTGTCCCACATGGGGAAATTTCATTGGTGCAACGCAGGTAGATACAGAGGTAGATACAGAAGAACAGATCACTTATAGGAAGTCTGAAAAACACTTCCAGTAGAAGATCTCCTATGAATAAATAAAAACTCCCACGGACAAATAAATAAATAAATACCATTGCATGTGATCCCGACAGTAATTGCACATGAATATGTGTCTCGACAGCACATAGATTGCACATGAATTTCACAGTAATTGCACATGAATTGCACATGAATTCCAAGAGCAATTGCACATATGACAGAATTGCACATCAGTATTAGGTTAGGTCAGTATTGCGACGGGATAACGTGACGATCTCCGGGTAAGACGACTGTTCTCCGCAGTTTCATGAGTTCCTCCTTCGTGTAAACGCGGTACGGCGCCAGCCGGGGGGCGGGGCCGGAGCCGGGGGGCGGGGCCGGAGCCGGGGGGCGGGGCCGGAGCCGGGGGGCGGGGCCGGAGCCGGGGGACTCAGAGCCAAAACACATCGAGTACTTTTACGGACTACGACAGTCTGAGGACTACGAAAAGTCTGAGGAATAAAGTCTGGCGGTAATGCAACAATTGGATGCCAACCGCCATAAAACAACAACAACAACAACAACAACAACATCGCAACGACACGACGAAAACACTCAATCCAGCCGAATAAAGTCAAAACAAGTTAATTTAAAGCGATTCCAGTGCGTGTCCCGACCGTTCGTGAAGTTCCTCTTTCATATAAACGTGTATATAAACGTGTACCGACGACACGCCGTACTTTAGCGCGGCCGGAGGGCGCGGGGGGGGGGGGGCTGGTGGGCTCGCTCGGAGCTAGCTCACGTCACAACAACACAACGAACGCAACGAAAAACGCTCAAATCCAGCCGAAAAAACTATTCCAGCGCGTGTCCCTATCGTACAGTAAAATAGAAAAAAATATACTAACTATATTTACAAAATATAGGAGATAAAGCACAATAAGTGTGAGAAAGAAGAGAGAGCGTTTACACCGGGCTGCCAGCTGTACCAGCGCCTTACAATATAAAGCAATTATTCAGTTCTGTGTGGTATTTGGGGTATCTTTATGTCCATGGATACAGTCAGTGTATCTTCCCCTGGGAGTCCTTAACACAATATTTAAATCTGCTATCACTGTTATGACAAATCATTTTAAACTGGTGTCATCATTCTGTTTCGTTTACAGTCATTTATCTAATCTCCGTCATAACTCATTTTAATTGAATACATGAAGCAGTAATGAAAAGAGATATTGCTTATAATTGCAATGATTTGTGTTGGTGTGTATTTGCCTTGGCATGAATCTGTTCAATTAATATGGGGTGTATTTAGTATTTACACAGATTTCCCTCTGATCTGATGCGATTAAATTTGTTTTTGAGGAGGAAAGAAAAGGGTTGCTTGCTGTTTTGTTTCAAGTTCATTCAAGAGGGAAAGAGGCTTCAACAGAGCTCGATAACAGATCAAATGTGTTTGTTTGACAATAATTGAGATCATTTTTACCATTATTGATTTTTTTTTTCTTTAACAGCAGCAAGTTATCAACTTCTGACAGTTGCTCTGTTGTTGTGAATTTGGTTAAAACGATGTATTATTAAATTATTCATGGGTTTAAATGTTCTGCCATTGATAGATTTCAGTGATTTCACTTTGTGTTCTGCTGTGGATGAGTTACCATGGTGATACACTACTGGTACTGTCACTGGTAACTGACTAAAATAACTTTAGTAACAGATCTTCAGACTGAGCAGTGTCTCCTGTTAGCTCTCTCTTTCTCTTTCTCTTTCTCTTTCTCTCTAAAACACATACTTTGAAGACGTACAACTACAGTAGGTGGCGGTAAATGTACCTTTTCAGTTGGCTGCTATTTAAAAGTAACACAACTAAAACAGCTTCTTAGTTTTTTATTTTTTATTTTGAATCAATCAGTTGTGGCAAGCGCTGTGTTTTGGCGTAGTGTGCTGGGGCCAAGGGCAAAAACTTTTATGATTGGACAAATAATACCTGATTTATTTTGTTAAATGGTTGTTTAAACTGTCAGAAAATTAATAGTAATTATGTCCCTGCATTTTGTATGGAATGTCGCTTATCAGAATCAGGAAAGGTTATTATTGTCAATGAACAGAATTCACAAACATAGGGACTTGTTTTGGTGATTCGGTGCGGCATAAAACAATGAACATAATAATAAAACAACCTTATTGATGACAGAGGGAATCCGTTTTCAAACTCTCTTCTCAACTTTCTGTTTTCAACTTTTATTTTTAAATTTGTTTTACTAACTGCAACTTGACTGAAGTAAAACTATGAAAACTCTTTACCACAGGTTCTATCCCACCAAACGAGAACTTGTCATGCCCTTAAAGCGCAAATGTATGTATAGTGTAGATCATTCTCAGTGACATCACATTATTTTTGGACTGGGTCAAAAGTTCTCAATGAAACAGTTTTTTCTCTCGTTCAGAGCTGAGGACACATTTGTAGCCCAATATTTTCCTCTGATTATCAGTCGTGCCTAGTCAGTCCCAGACATTTGATTTTGAAGACAGTCGCAGCGGCTTCAGTCTCGTAGTTTGGAGCTGTTACAACTGGACTTGCATCTAAATAAAATGTGCACCGTAGAAAGATTTGACTAGACTCCAGTTCATTCAAACATGTGGTAAAGCCATATTGACTGTTTACTGCTTAAACATGGCGAAGGGCTGTTTATTTCACTTATCACTCATACATTTATGAAACACCTCTCGTACGTGAGAGAAAACTCTTCCTTAAGACGGAACACAAACTTTGTTTTAAAGAAACGCTGTGGCATGTTACTCTTGTCTTTATGCACATGTAGAGCCCATGCACAATACTGATATTTGTATTTGTAATAAAGGCTTTGATGTGACTGCTGCTGCATGGAGCTTCCCCCTCTCTGCCTCCTGCCTGAGTTGGTCGAACCCACTGATTATCTGCGCAAATTTAGCTAAATCTCATTCATCTCATTCATTCAGTCATTTTCCATGGCCTTTTATGGCTTTTTGGAGGTTTTTTGGAGATCTATAAAGCACAAATTGCGCGGTGGAGAGCGCACAGGGAGTTTGCGTCTCATAAACTATTTGTGGTCATTAGGAATATGCACTTGCCCAGCAAAATTCCTAGGCAATCCTTTATAAATGAGACTCCAGAGGAGAGAAGCTGTTATAATAGTCTAATCTACTGGAGACAAACACATGGATAAGTCTCTCCAAGTCTGATTTAGACTTTTTTTATTTTTTATTTTGGCAATGTTTTTTAGATGGTAAAAAAAAAAAACATATTTCAAACTTGATTTGTAGGTTTTAGAGCGAGACTCTGAAGGTGACTGCCAACACTTTCTCTTTGTTTCTGTGGCCAACGATGATGGTTTTCAGAATCAGAATTAGAAAAGGTTTATTGCAATTGTCAATGAACAGATTTCACAAACATTGGGACTTGATTTGGTGATATGGTGCAAAATAACACAATGAACAATAATTTAAAAAATGAGATAAAGTCAAAAAGAAAAACAATTCAAATCTGCTATAGGATAAAAATAAAAATAGGAAATGAGATTAAAAAAAAAAATATGTAGACAAAATATCCAGTTTCCAGTCTCTCAAGCTGCCACAAGAAGGATCCTGTTCTTTGATCTCTCCAGCGCCTTCAACACCATCCAGCCGCTGCTCCTGAGGGACAAGCTGGAGAAGGCTGGTGTGGAGTATGACCTGGCAGAGTGGATCCTGGACTACCTCATGGACCGACCCCAGTTTGTGAGAGCCCGGAACTGTGTGTCTGACACTCAGACCTGCAGTGTGGGGGCGCCCCAGGGCACTGTCCTCGCGCCCTTTCTCTTCACCCTCTACACTGCAGACTTCAGACACGACACAGACAGCTGTGTCCTGCAGAAGTTCTCTGACGACTCTGCCATCATCGGACTCATCACAGACAACGATGACGCGGAGTACAGGGGACTGGCGCAGGACTTTGTGGCCTGGTGTCAGCGGAACTACCTCCTCATCAACGCGGGAAAGACCAAGGAGGTGGTGGTGGATTTCCGTAGACGCCACCCCACTGCCCCCTCACCAGTGAACATCCAGGGAAGGGAGATTGAGAGAGTGGACTCATACAAGTACCTGGGTGTTCATCTGAACCACAAACTGGACTGGACTCATAACACAGACACACTGTACAGGAAGAGCCAGAGTCGGCTCTACCTCCTGAGGAGACTCAGGTCTTTTGGAGTGACAGGGCCACTCCTGAAGACCTTCTATGACTCTGTGGTGGCATCAGCCCTCCTGTACGGTGTGGCCTGCTGGAGCAGCAGCATCACAGAGAGGGAGAGGAAGAAGCTGGACAAAGTCATCAAGAAGTCCAGCTCCGTCCTGGGCTGCGCTCTGGACTCGGTGCAGGAGGTGGGGGACAGAAGGGTCCTGGCTAAACTCACATCTATGCTGGACCATGAGTGTCGCCCCCTGCAGGACACTTTGTCCGCTCTGGAGAGCAGCTTCAGTGAGAGACTGATCCACCCTCGCTGTGTGAAGGAATGGTTTCACAGGTCTTTCCTTCCTGCTGCTGTCAGACTCTACAACAAACACTGCTAGCCCTGAACATGTGCAATACTGACTGAATTAACCATGTGCAATACCATCATATTCATGTGCATATAACTGATGTAAATAGAGTGTTTATTTTACCATTATTATTAGTATTATCTTGTCTTACGCAAGCTATTTTTATTTTATTCAACCTTTATTTCCCCCCTCCATTCCTTATTAAGAAATGAGAGGTTTTTGTCTATAGGAGTTTTTGTTTATAAGAGTTCTTCTATTAAGAGTGTTTTTTAATCTTCCTGTAAGTTATCTTTTCCTCTATATCTACCTGCGTTGCAACAATGAAATTTCCCCATGTGTGGACAATAAAGGAATATCTTATCTTATCTTATCTTAAGACAGTAATGTGCATTTCTATTAATATTGTTAGTAACTTTTAATAATTAATTTACTGTGTTCATTATGGTCTGACCTTTGGTTGTATTTATTGTGCTACTGGACACCTGGATTTAGCCTTGGGGATGAATAAAGAACTGATCCATCTATGTCAACAAAGCTGGATTTATCACATTAAAACCCATGAATAGGCAGGTTTATACCATATTTAAAGGACTTTTCCCCATTCAGAAGATATAACATTTGGTTTTGAAAAGGCTAATTGCCATGGCAACGGTGCTAATTTTTCATCACTCTAAAACCCACAGTGTTACATAGATTTCCATCTGTATTACACAATGATTCATCTGTTTGCAACTTGCAGATGGTCCCCAGTCGAGAAAAAAGTTCCACCATCTGTACTTACTGAAATGTGAATGCATATGTAAACAGACCCTTTTAGACAAGAGCATAGCAACAAGCTCATTGCACTGTATCTATCGAAATAAAGCATCAAATGAGTAACAGAACACATGCAATATGCTAACAGCCAACACACACTTTAGCATGAACTGGTAGTAATGAAATGGCTTTGTTTCCGATCATATCACAACCTTTTTTTTTTTTCCAAATTGTATTCATTTTTGTGATGTTTTTAATTTTACTTCATGGTTGGACATGTACAGCAGACACGGGCGGTCCCTCGCCTTCAGGGGCCTTAATTAGAATGTGCCTTTGGGACTGGGCTTCACTGTAACTGTAACTGATTCACACTGGACAAAATTATTTTTGACAGTGTATTACATTCTTATTCAAGTTAAATGTAATGTACTTGGAAAGCAAAACATATACATATATATATATATATACATATATATATATATATATATATATATATTATATATATATATATATATTTTTTTTTTGGATTTGTTGGTCTGTAGGTTTTATTTGACGGGACAATGTTGATGATGTGAAATGGGGAAAGACATGCAGTAAATTGTCAAGATTCAGATTCGATCTCAACACTGCAGCCCAGTCTACATGACCCCGAGAAGCTTTAAAATCCTGTATTTACAAAGGCTAGACACAACCATTAGAAGAGAGAAAAATAAATCACATCTGAAGAAACATAAATGTTCAAATAATTTGATATTGTCAACATAAAGCTTTTCCCACTTGTCAGTGGGAGCAACCCAAACTTTTACTCCATTCGAGTACTTATACACTGTCAAAGATATTACCAAGAAGAGTAAAAATATGGGGTCTAAAAACAATGTCTAAGATCTGCTTAACAAAAGGGTGTTACTCTTTCTAAAAATCCAACTGGCCCATAGGTGAATATTATTTAAAACTGAGCCAAGAGAAAAATTTAAATAATCTATAGCAAAGCATTGGATTTATTATGCAAGATTATGGGCTCATCATCAGGTGTGGCCAGTGTTTTGATGTTTATTGTAGGCTGTGATTACGGGGTTGAGCTATGCATGGCCAATTTGCGTGAATTTGTATACCAATGAGCATTTAGAGCACATATTCACGCTTCGTTAACAGGTCATTCACTCGTCTAGCAGATGTGACAAAGAGAAGTTTCTGCCATTATCAACATTAATCTGAAAACAGGAGTAGTAACCTGCAGTAGCAAAACATTCACATACTATGTGGCTGATGGCTAGCCTTATCACAAAAGGAAAGCTAGCAGTCAAACAAACAAACAAACAAACAAACACACAAACAAACACATAAGCATTTGACACACTGTAGAAGAACAGGTCAGTGGAAGCAAGTAGTTCAGAAAGTTCTCTGTATTTTAAGCTTCAAAATGCTGTGTTTTATTACAATCCGACTCCTCCGCCGTTCAAAAGACAACTAATGCATCACTACCGTTGACCATCTTTATGTGTAAATATCTCATGTTACAGCATGGGCACCTGCGGCTTATTGACAAGTGTTTCTTTTACCAGAGCAGTTGAAACATGGACTGAACTGCTCACGGAGGAGGCTCTATGCAGCTAAAAACATTATTATTGACAGACAGATAGTATCCATTTTACCTCCTTGTTGTCTTCACTGCGCCTAAAAAGTGAAATCCAAACTTTGGTCAAATCGGCAGCGGAGCAAGGCTGATGGTTTTGTTTACTGACATAATTAAGTAGCCATGCGCTCTCAAGCTTCTTGCCTTTTTACAGGCTTCAAACATAAATACTATGGGGAAAAAAACATTGCCTTAACAGAGGGCTAAAACATCACCTAATGTCTGTTACTGAGAGCGATGCTCTGCACTGTGGAGTACAAACAGATACTATGTCTACTTTATACAGGCAATAATTTACTCCAAATGGAGCCAAATTCAGCATTGCCCAGCTATGTTTATATAGGCACAGCATCAGATCCGTCCGAGGGAGTCGGATCTCTCCTTCACTGTGGAACTCCTTGAGGTTTCTACTTTTTCCCAAAGAGGTTTGGTATTTTTTTGTGGCCGAGAAGGAGGATCTACATGTGCAGACATTTGTCTACGGACACGGGACGCTGGGACATTGCCATTGATTTGAACTAAACTGTGTTATTTTAAAAAGAAAGAAAAAATGGATTGGGAGCCAAAAAAACAATGTTGTGCAATATATGTAATAATATCATTATTTCCCACAAACCACTACTTGACTGATATAAAATTATTACTATTAATATTTACCACAGATAACTTGGAAACCTGTCATATGCACTTTGAAACGCAGACTTTTTTTCCCTGTTATAACGTGTGTTCTTGCTCTGTTCACTACAAACTGTCCTTCAAATATCAAGACAGTCCCCACTTGACCTTATGTACTTATATCCACGTAATTGTACTATGTCAGTACAAGAATCCACTGCCTTAAATCATAGCAGCATCAATTATTTCCTCTACTGCTCTGGTGCTCACATGTGTCACTATGGCAACCCTCAAATCTACACACACACGTACACCTGGGTAATTTCAGGTGCTTAACAGCTCGGCAAAGAGAGCCGGAATGAAAAAGCTGTAATGTTGCAGTAATGGCGACATTTCCACCAATGACGTTCCAGCTTTAGCATCGGAGTACTACGAAGCAGGCATCGGAACAGCGCACTTCCAATTAGATTAGTCATGGCAATCACAGGCCTGTCTCCCGATCCAAGAATTCCAGCGCGGGTAATTTGGGAGGTCCGGATTAGATGGATTGTAAATACGAGCCTTCTTTTTTATTTTCCGTTGGGATTTTTATTGATCCATGGTTCTGCTCCCAGGGTCCAGGGGTGATGGGTTGGCTAACAGCGGGAAAGATAAGTTGGCTTTCCGCTTTGGGAGGAAATAGAGCTGAAATTACTCTTTTGAACTCTGGTCCAGGCTGCAATTCCTATTCTATTTGGATCGCGCTTATGTCCGAGTGCTGACCCAAGAGTGATGGTGTCAAGGAGCCTTCCACAACAATTTGGCAATACAATTTGTGTTTAAATAAGAAGCAATGTGTTTTCATGCATTTGAAAAGTAGTTAATTCCCCCAAAATGTTAACGTTTCAAATAGTAATGGCTTAATCTTCAATGTCACAGGTTGAGAACCACCTACAATCCTACTAACTCTATCCACAAGGGGTCAGTAAAGGGGCTGTAGTTTTAGTGCAATGAATAATCTTTTTGAATGATTATTGGCCCCGTAGGCTCTATTTGACATAAGATTTGAGCGTAAAATGGGGATGAGAGAGAAGGGAGGACATACAGTAAATGATCAGAGTAGGGATTCAAACTCACAATAATGCGACTGGCTGCACATGGACCTTGGCTGCCTTGACCACTCGACTACCGGGCAGCATTCAGTAAATCATAATCGCAAAACATATTGATCCATGTGAAGTATCTGGTTTTTTGGTTCAGAAAACCAGATTCTTCGAGTTTACGAGGTCAGCTCCTTCTGCGCTTCAGAAAACAAAGTCAATATACTGAAGAGCATCTTTAAATGCCAAAGACAATACAAATAATGTAGAATATATGTCTTTCAAAGGTGCACTGTGCATCTTTTCTGGAGGATTGTCCACCACAAGAAAACATTGGTGCGGACAAGGTGACGCAACGCCTGGTTAAACTGCGTTTCTGTCTAAATGTATATTGTGTCTAGAGCCATGGCATCATGATGATGGTAATATGATGGTAATATGATGGTAATAAGAGGTGGATTCATTCGGGTGGGACTGTGTACGACCTCACTGAAGTCCCAAGCCCCAGACCCACGGCGCTATACAGTGGTCAGAAATTTAGAACCTGCTGCATTGAAATTTGACTTTCTTGCCAGACCTGACCCCTGCATCACTACAGTGTAAATGTCTCAAGTTACAACATACAACACACTAAGCACAAGCTCGGGAGCAGATGAACCAGATGTGAAGACACAGGTAAATCAGCTCACACAAGACAGAGGGGACAGTAGGGACAGTTGTGATGTGTTTGTTAAGCTTCAAAATGCTGTGTGTTTTATTACAATCCAACTCATATTCAATAAGAAATTAGTCTAATTAGAGTGCAGCGAGACCCCGGTTCAAAAGATAACCGGCATGTCATGTTACAATGTGGGCAACTGTGGCTTATTGACCGACGCGGCCCGTGTGTACAATTGTACAATTACTTGTTTCTTTGGACATTTCGTTGGAGCGGCTTTTATTTAGGAGCGCTGTATAGCCCAAAAATCCCATTGAAAATCACACATTGGTGTTAGCAATCCATCTAATGGCAGCAGAGGGAATTACCAAAGAGAAATTAACAAAAGCTAACTTGCATCAACATGCTAATGCAGTTGTAATGAATGCAATTTCACAGCAAAAATGCTCAGAGCAAGATGATGTACAGACTTAAAACAACTAAATACAATTCTAAGTAGGAACAATATGTTATCATGGGCTCAAAAGTGAAATCACTAGGAGAGTTTGTTATACCTTTGAATGCAGAGATTCAGATTGTAAATATTTAACATATGCAAAACTCAAATTTTTCGATTGAAGGGAATTGAGGGGCTCATCCTCTCTCACCTCTTTGATTCCATGTGACAGGAGACCGCTCGCTCGCTGCATGACAAGAGGAAGTTGGCGAACACATTACTGAGTGATGAAGAGGAGGACATTTTCAAATCCCTCAGTGGAAGCAATTTTAACTTTCAGACAGCACATCAATGCACTGCGGGTTGTCTGTCAATATGGTAACACGGTGGAAAGCATTCTGACCAAGTAATATAGAGGTTCAATTCCCAACGTTTTGGTGCTCTTCTGTGTTGAGTCTGGAGGGGTTTCCTCTAGGTACAAGAGGAACAAAGCATTTAACCCTGAACTAGGAAGATGACGGGCTGCCATTCAAACAGAACACAAAGCTGGAGAATAGTATTAAATTGAACAAGCAAATATACTTTTCACCTTGGGATTAATATTTCACATTTGCTTACTTAAAATTATATCTATGTTTGGAAAACACACTTTGTATTCTTAATCTCCATTTCCAGCAAGGTATTAAGTCGTTTGAAGGCCCTCTGCTGTTAGAAGACGGATTGAAAAATGAAAAAATAAATAAAGCCATTAGGCCATGTGACCACTATGCTAATAGAGCCACGCTGTCATTGTGAACACAATTTGATCGCTGAACGAGTCAAGCGATGGTTTATTTGCAGGGCTATTCAACAGAAAGCCCGGGGGCCAAATCAGGCCCTCCAAGTGATGGATCCGGCTCATGACCCATCTTCCAAAAATAACAAAAATAATAATATCTTGTTCATTGGTTTAATTCTGGGTTAGCACTAGTTTAAACCTGATTTAGTCTTGGTTTAATCTTTGTTAGATTTCCTTTAGACCAGTTTTGATTCTGGATTAGTTCAGATTTGCTTAGTACTATTCTAGTCCTAGTTTAATTCTGGTTCAGTACTGTTGGGAAAGCATTTTGTATGTTATTTCTCACAAAAAATACAATGTATCAGTAGTTATTTTATTATATTAACTTTTTTATTGAAACAGTGTTGGGGATCATTTATGCAGCCTCAATGTTGCAGTAGTGGACCTCCAGCCCAGAGGTCTTGACAATCCAAAAATCTGGCCCTTGGGAAACTTAAGTTGAAAAGCCCTGATGTGAAGTGAAATTCGGATTTTCAACTGTGAGACAAGTGTCCAGGGAAAATTGAAACAGAGATGATGCCTGCGTAGATTCAGCCTGGAAGACCTAACTCCACCCATCTACGTCAAGGCCACCATGGAAGGACCCCTCTCCCCAGCGCCATCATCGCACTAAAGCAGGCGCCCGCCTGTCCGTCTGTGAGAGTCAGATCCCTCACTTCACCATGGACTCTCCCAGGTTTCTGCGCTTATCCCAAAGAGGTTATGCAGTTTTTCCCGGCCAAGAAGTAGGGTGAAAGGACAGGGGGCGTCTGCACCATGGCCCTCGCACCTGCTCCTCATCCCCAATCAACGCTCTCAAGTCACTCCTCCCCGCTCCCAATCAGCGCCCAGGCGGTCGCATTTAAGCCCTCAGGCAGTTGGCTCGACCGCTTTAAACCGTTCTGCGACCCACCACCTCCCCTGCTCCTCCTCTGCATTCCCCTCATCCTCTACCTTCTCTTCACATCTACCACCACCAGTCTCCAGGCTCCGGGGGGAGACATCTAATACAAATAGATCATGGAGTGCCCATGATTGCAACGTCTTCCGCCGGGGTCTGAGCGCCAAATAACTCTCGAATAAAGCTTGCTAAACAGTCCATTCTGGTGGTCTCTTTGTCTCTTCAAGGTGAATTGTTTTTTGTTTTGTTTTTCCAGAGGCTCAGAGCAAGATGACCTCATAAACAATCTGTTGTTTAATGGTATACTATTCTGGAAATGTATTGGTTTGCACAATATGGCATTCAAATTATCTAGTTTGCCATTATTCACTGCATTCGAGCAGAGTTTCCTCTTCACAGACCTAGTTATAATCAAATCAAAGACATCATATTCCTTCCCTTGCATGTAAGCATCAGCACACGTCTCGTCTCTTTTGGTTGTAATACTTTTATTTTTCCTCGTACCTGTTCTCATCCAAACACTGCGCCGGGTAATTGACTGTGACAGGTGATCCCGGGAGGCTTTTGGCAGGTTATTGGGTTAACCTGTGAGATGCGACCCACCTGACACCAGCCGCCTGCACCAAAGATACACTTGAATCTGTGCCACAAAAATACACATGTACAGCTGTGCAGGCTCTTGTAGCACAGGTGTGACTGCCAGGAGGAGAACAGAAAGGAGATATCAAGATGGTAACATATTATATTCGAGTTGTGTTGTGTGGTCATGTGGTCTTCAACTGCTATACAGCATCACATAAAACTATTCATTTAGGAGATTTTATGATTCCCAGTGGTATTTGTTAAAACCTGCAAATGTATGAAATATGTATGGAAAATAACGTACAGACACAAGGGATCAAGTAGATGTTGTATCAGCCCATATAAATGGAGAAGTATGACTATTAAACCAACGCAACCAATGTACGTCATGGAGTATTGCTTAGCCTGAAATGTTCCACAGTATGGTATTAAAATTATCGAACAAGCATAGTGCCGGGTGGATCGAGCGGTTAAGGCAGCACACATGCCAAGCTCCACAGGCAGTCAGCTGCTGTGTTGTGAGTTTGAATCCCAGCTCTGACAATTTGTTGTATATCCTCCTTTTCTCTGTCTGTCCATCCATAGGCCAAAAAATTATTTTAAAAATGCATTTAACAAGTATGTCTTTTTATTGCTCAAAAACAAGAAAAGTTAATGTTATGGTGCAGCTTCAAGGCAAACTCCACACAGAAATGTCCTAGTTGTTCCAGGAATAGAACATAATCACTGTCAAGGTTCTATAAATCCATTGAACTTCAAACAAAGGTTTTAGTGCAGACCTTGGCATTATAAATGTACTTTTGTCAGATTGAATATTTGGAGATTCAAAATGGATTATCAGGTGCGGCTGTATAATGTATATGGGCCTCTGGCTTTAACTGTCTTTTTCAATTGAAATCTGTTGACATTAGTTCTGTTTACATTTCAAGATGTGCCTCTTTCCAATATTGCAAATATTGTATCTGCCCTAAAGTTTTCTTTTTGTGTTTGGATTTTTCCATCCGTTGTCCCGCAGTCAGTCTCACAACGCACTCTCGTTCATACACCAGCATAATATTGTACATGTTTTTAGTGGTAAGGGAAACCAGAGTACCCGGAGGAAACCTATGCAAACACGGGGAGAACATCCAAAGTTGAACCATCAGTGCTCCTCCTTCCTCTTTACATTTATCATACACCACATTGCCGAGGTGTGCTTCAAATACTTTGGAGTGGATCAGAACGGTCCAAAAGTATTGCCACTATTGTCTTAAGCTGGGTTTACATTTTATATGATTTTAAGACTCTCAAACCCAAACTGTGTTATTTATCTCATATGAGGAGAGCCCAAGCTCACAACAGGGGTATGCACACTGTACAGAGCGATGGACGGATAAACCTGCTCATTCTGTGCAAGGACATGAGTCAGAGAAGCCGTTTGTGCAGTTCTGTGGTCACGTTTGCGATCCCGCTATCTGCTCGTAGAGCTATGTTTAAAAGTCCAAATGTATATGTATCAATATACATACTGCGTTTGAAATTATTATACAAATTATATTGTTGTCGGATTTTGCCAAATAGTCAATATGAATGACAGTCATCATAATTTTAAGGCATCAACCTAAGACTACAATTCGAATGATAGGAGCTTCCCAATTCTTGCATCCATTGAACTTGTGAGTTTGTGGAGAGTTTCGGCTTGAGTTTCTTTGCAGGATGCCAGAATATCCTCCCAAAGCTGCTGTTTGGATGTAAACTGCCTCGTAGATCTTTCGGTTGAGGATGCTCCAAAGGTTCTCAACAGGGTAGAGGTCAGGGGAGAATGGGGCCACACCATGAGTTTCTCTTCTTTATGCCCATAGCAGCCAGTGATGCAGAGGTATTCGCTGCAGCATGAGATGGTGCATTGTCATCTATGAAGATAATTTTGTCAAAATCTGACCTTTGTGAAAGCTGTAGGTAGTTCAGATCAGCTGATCAGTGTTTTCACATTGCGCTCTATGGGAAAAATGTTTTCTGGACAAATAGTCCAACTCACAACAGGTTTAAGCTAGTAATAACTGATCAAGATAATTTAATAGATCCATAATCTGAGAACGGACGGTGTCCTGCTCAGCGCCCAGGAGCTGAGCTCTGCGTGCAAGCCATTAACAAAAGGACCTAAGGTCACTGCATGGGGGAGTTTATTGTTTTTTTATGTTTAAAATGCTCCCATTATAAAGTTCGACATCTGTTGTGGGCGTTTGTGGTCACTTTTAACTCATTCAATTGTGGTGAAAGGAACTGCATTACAGCTTCAGTTTGAGGCATCCACACTTCTATATTAACGAAACAACATGACACACACGTGCATGAACACACACTCACACACTCACACACACGGGCATGCACGCACGTCTCACACACACACACACACGCACGCACACACACATCACACAAACACACCACACACACACACGTCACAGAAACACACACACACACATGTGACACACACACACATCTCACACACACACACACACACACATCACACAAACACACCACACACACACACGTCACAGAAACACACACACACACATGTGACACACACACACATCTCACACACACACACACACACACATCACACAAACACACACACATCTCACGCACACACGTCACACACACGCGCGCGCACACACACACACGTCTCACTCACACGCACGCACACACATCAAACCAACACACACACGTCACACACACACACATCTCACACACATGTGCACGCACACGCGTCACACACACGCCTGCACGCACACACATCACACAAACACACGTCTCACATACATACATCTCACACACACGTCTCACACACACACATGTCTCACACACACACATGTCTCACACAGACACACACACACGTCTCACAAACAAACACACATACACACACACACACACACGTCACACGTCAGTCAGGCGCTCTTCATCTCTAAGTCTACAGTGTGGCACCAACAAAGCATGTGAATGATGAAATGTAGCGTAACTGCTGGGGCGCGCAGCATGCGCTGTACAATAAGACACAATATGAGCAGTCAAGGAGGTTTGACTAGGATGGACCATCTTTGATCCAGGCCAGAAAGGTGATGCTGGGGTTTTAATGTCATTATAACTTGTCTATTGTCATACATGTCATTTTCATTTCTACCCGTCTCTGCTACTGATGATTTAACAGGCAACAGGCTACTTTCCAGTTAATAGAAAACACTTTGAAATGAACTAAATATTAATGTTCCAATCCGACTCTCGACAATTTGCTGCATGTCATTACCTGATCTCATTCCCATATCATGCTGTACTGTCCAATCAAATAAACAAAAAACATGAGCATGCTAACAGCACATTTCCTGCTTTGCGGAGAACAATAGTATACACAGACAGCACAGCAGTCTCATTTTGATCCTAAGAGCTGCTTTTACCATATAAGGAAGGACAAAACAGATTTTCCTTTAATATATGAAAAAATTGGGCAAAGCCCCTTTAAGATATATTAAAATTTGTCCTTGCATTTCCACAATTGCAATTTGGTTTCAAATTGTAAACTTTTATTTCATTGACAACTAAACAACAACTTTTGGACAATTTTTTCTTGCTCAAAAACTTTATAACCCTGCACCTCACTAGCAGCGGGCTCCCCACAAATGTGACCTGCAACTTGGCCTGGTGGAACAAATTGCTTGTCTCCATAGAGATAGAAGAGTTTAGAACCGTACAGTGAATCATTCCAGGCAAAGCTCCATGGAGTCTTGTGGCGGAAAACGTATACCTACAAATACTGAAGCACTGGATGTAAATGAAGTAGTCGGGTTAAATTTCAGGGTTGGACAAAGCAGAACTGTACCGCAATCACTGCTACTGTCCAACTTTTATGAGAGCAGGAGGATGTGAGAGCAGCACGATGGGGGATGAGATGGCAATCAGAGGAAGAAAGCCCAGAGAATAAAGCTGATGATTGATATAATGAAGAGGCTTTAAAAAGACATGTGCTTTGATCTGATCACAATGGGGAAGTTGCACTGATCGTGAGAAGTTCATGCAAAAGTTTTATCAAGTCGAAAATCAATCAGCAAGATGCTCTTACATATTCTTGAATCATCCCTGAATAAAAAAAAATGGAAATCCATACAAAAATACCTGCAGGTGATAAAGTTAAAACTGATGAAAATAGCAACAGCATTTTCTTCACATGAAAATTGGATTTTTTTTGAGGGAGAAAAAAGAATGAAACTAGCTAAAATATTGTTCAAGTTTGATGTTTTGGAGTGTAGATGAGGGCATGACACTTTGAGAATTGCTGAAGGACTTCTCTTTTAAATGTTAATACTTTTAGATTAGCTGTGTTTATGGAAATGTTATTGCTTTGCATGGAATGTTCCACACCCAAGTTACAGTTCAAATCAGTTGAGAAGTAACCCCCATTTACAGAGTTTAGATCGGGTAACAAAGTGCGGACTGTCCAAACTCAACCTCCATCATTTTCTGCATGTCTGCACCCCTCACTAAAATACCTGGAATTACATTAAGTAAACTGTGGTTTTAATTCAATTCAATTTAGCTTTGTAACGCCAGAAATCACAACAGCAGAAGCCTCGGTGGGCATTCTAGAATTGTTGAAGAGTTAAACGGTCAGAATAAGCGTGCCTTATGTGTTCACATGCTTTTGTGTTCTACCTGTGTGTCTCTGCTAGTGGCCGCTGACCTGCATTATCTCACTTCCATGTCCCTTTTGGGGACATGGAACACATCTAACACTTCATGTGTGGGACCACCATATATAGTTGGGAGTTAAAAATTGGGACTAAAAGAGAATGCCACGGTGGCTCTGCTCAGGGGCAGCTGTCTATCAACTAAATGAGTGTATGAGGTGTAAAACACATGCTCTGCACTGCTCTGCACCCAAGCCCTGACCCGCCCTGACAAGAGAGTAGAACTATCTAGGCACAAAGCTCAACCCAAATTTGGGCTGCGCTTCGGCCAAAGTTGGGCCAACTTCGATCACAAATTAAACTCTAGCACATGCATGCATTCAATAATACATATCCTGAAATACCACATAGACATTTAATGCCATACAGTGGAATATTACAAGCAAAGTGATAACATCTCCTCAGAGACAAGTAGGTGGCGGACCATCCACCAGAAACTTTACATTACAGCGTAACTTTCGTTGGCAACAATCTGAATACCCTACAATTAGCCACGAACCCAATTATGACCCTTAAGTATTTCCACTTCTAAACCATAGTTGGCCCTGGCCTTCACCTCCACATCAGATTAATCTTTTATCCTTTGGTCCACCTTTTCTTCCACTCAGATTAGCCCGGTTTGGTTAGCTTTGATCCCCTCTATCACAGTATGCACACTCTTCTAATCCATCCAAGTCAATATGTGCTTACTTGTTTGTAGAAAAAGCAAATATGAGAAGATTTACTGCACTCAAGGATAGTTGATGAAATCAAAAAATTGCAGCGCAAATTCGACCAAATGAAGAAAAACAAAGACACCTCTAAGCTATTCATGAGCTATATACTTTATTTCCACCTTCCGCACCATATTCTTCACCATCATTCTTCATTATTTCTTTCTTTATCATCTAAGTTATGTATTTTTGTCTCATACATTCATTTATTCATTAGAAAATTAAGAACTTCCAATACCTTGTGAATTTTTATGAACAACACAAATAACGTTGGCCCCAAAACAGAACCCTGCAGAACCCCACAATAAATTCACTCTGGAGAGACTTAGACAAAAAAAAGAAAGAAGCATTTAGCAAGCTTTATTACATGGATAATTTGGCGCTCAGACCCTGGCAGAAGGCATTGGGATTATGGAGATTTGATGTCTCCCCCCAGGGCCTGGAGACTGGTGGTGGTAGATATGAGGAAGAGGGTAGAGAGGACGATGTAAAGGATGCAGAGGAGGAGATGGGGAGATGGTAGGTCGCAGCACAGACTGAAAGTGGGTTTAAATGGGGCCGACTGTGCGCTGATTGGGAGCAGAAGAGGTGCGCGGTGCCACGGGGAGGAGTAACTCGGATGCGTTGATTGAGGCCTGAGCGCAGGTGTGCCCTGGTGTAGCAGTGGATGTAGATTGGGTGGAGTTAGGTCTTCCAGACTGAATTTGCGCTAGCTTCATTACTCCACAAAACTCACATTGGCCCCTGTCTATTAAATACTTTTTTCTTTTTTTAAATATTGAACACAATCAAAACAAAACAGTGGGAAACAGAGAGGACGTACCAAAACACATTAATCCCAACACATTAAAAGCCATTATCTTTGAATGTGTTCCATTAAACCCAAGATTAGGAGGCAGTCACACTTCTCAGTCAGACGTCTGTTCAAGTGTGCTGAATTATACATGTTATTACCGTACCACAATGTTTCTGTGCGTGTGCGTGGCTTTATTGCGTGGTCCTAAAACAAAAACATTTGGTCAAATATTGTATATGTATAGTTGAATATTTGCCACACTGTGAACAAACCAAACCTGTTAAATTCAATATAAATGACTCATCTTTGTCTTTACTGTGTATTGATCATGTGACTGTGTAGTCGCATGACTTGGACTTTAAATACTCATTATACACCCGCACCCAACTATGTGCCCTGATGAAGACTCGTTCCTGATTCAAAACATGTTAGTGCAGTGGTCCCCAAACTTTTTGACTCGAGGGCCACATTGGGTTCTAAAATTTGGCCCAGGGGCCGGGCCAGGAAAATATGGTGTGTTTGTGTGAACTAATTAATTACTATAAATTACCCGCAAGATTTGACCCGTAACTTGTAACAAAGCAACAAATGCAAGGCTCAATGTACAAATTGTTTTCCAAATGCATTAAATAATGATTAATTATCCACTGTCTTCTACTGTCCACAAGAGTCTTCATCAGTGTGTCAAACACTTGCGCTTCCTGCTTGATTGGCCCCGGTGGCCGTTTGTGGTGAATTTTATTTTCTGCTCGCCATAGATTTTGCGAGCAGTGCACTATGTGCGAGCAGTGCACTATGTGCGAGCAGTGCGCAGCTGCGCAGGCGCGCAGCTTAGAGGGAACAGTGCCATCTCTTGGGGAAATGTGGGCATTACAGGCGAAACGTAAAATGAACGGCCAGCCACAGTATCGGGAGTTTGAATCCCGACTCCGACATTTGCTGCATGTCCTCCTTTCTCTCTCATCATTCCCCTTCCTTTCTTTCTCATTCCATTTACGGAAATTTTTTATATAACTTGGACAAGCTTGGCGGGCCGGATTGAAAGGCTCAGCGAGCCGGATGTGGCCCGCGGGCCATAGTTTGGGGACCACTGTGTTAGTGGATCGAAGTGTCTCTGATCTTTTTTTATTTCTGTTGTTTTACTCATCTTTGCTTGTTTAAATAACACCTGGTTAAATATTCCTGATATGTTACTTATTACCATTACAACTAAAACTACACAATACTTTAAAACAATAATCATATGCTAAGACAACATTGTTTTGTCAAGAGACGTAGCAAATATCTACACAATTACAATTTTGAGTATCCAGCATGCAGTTTCATTGGTTTTGCATACTCATTTGTCTCATTTACGCATCACATTTTCCAAGTGTTATTCTCAAGACTCCCATAATACCACTCCATTCATCTCATCACTGCAGAGTACCTTCATGTCCCATAGAAAACTCACCAGGGACCATGCGCCTGGTGCCAACTTCTATAGTGTATTGACTTTCACACATGGATTAACGATCAGCATATTCTCCAATGGGAAAAGTGGGAAGCTAGTGTTTGTCCATGCAACTCCAGTATATGTGATGATTCAAAGGTGTGTGCTGATTTAGAATGGAAGTTCAGAGACATATGTGTGGAGTGTGTAAGAAGTTGGAATTGCAAGCTCCTTTTTGCAATGATGCAAGTGATGAGGGAGCATATGGAATGTATATATGGAAAAGAGCCTTGGTCCGTTGGGATTGGAGCGCCAGCATGATGAAGCCACATGAAAAACGATGTGATCACAGATGGGAAGGAGAAAGGCTTTTTTGTTTGATAATTGCTGAGTGATTATGAATATGGTGGTAAGATGGTGCTGGTGATATATTATCTAAAAAACGCTGTATCATCCAAAGGCAAATAGATGGTACAGATAGAGTTGTGGTTTGGTGTTAATGGCTAGATTTTGTGTGTGGGGCAGGAATAATAATCGTTGGTATTGTTTACTAGGAGTACTCCCCCAACTTTAGTGGAGGGTCTGTGTCCTGCTTGCCTCAATGTAGATGTTATTGCTTTGCCTAGAAAGTTCTATACTATGGAGTTAAATTTTATCCCCACGAAGACAAGCAGGAGAGACATTTTAAAGCAATATAAACACCAAGCAAAACCAAGCTTTTGTCTCCTAATCTATGGCACTGGTAATCTATGGCACTTGTGGATAGGGGTGTGCAATATTGATAAAAATATCTAGAACTATAGAACGATAGAACTATCACTTGTTTGGTTTTTGCTATAGACGATATGTGCCCAGCCATATAAATACCAGGAACAAGTCTACCCAGACATTTCTGAAAGTGTAGTTTCAAACCTATTCAATGATGTCTCCTTCATGTAGATCTGATAATATTTGAATAAGTTGTGGTCATTTGAATGTATACATCTCTGAAATCCTTTTTCGAAGAAAACAGGGCTCAAACATTAGGCATAGGCATTAACATAGGCTTCAGGAGGTGTGTAACTCCTCTGAACTAAATCCAGTTAAAACTTTTGAGAATATTTACACCAAGTGGCCCTTAAAACATCATTTTTTATGTCTTGAATGTCATTTGATTCCAAAATTTGCAATATTGTGCTTTTGCAAAGATCTCAAAATCACGTTTTTTGGGTGAAAATCTTCAAAATGCAATTTCTTGAGAATCCCTCATCAAAAGATTTATTGTTTTACATTTTTCTCCTCAGATACTGGACTTGACACAAATCTTTTCTTCTGCACTTTTTTTTTTACCTTAACAGCACTTCGCAAGACCTGTGGTCTGCGCTGACTGGTTGCGGTTTTACGGCGGCGGGTCACATATGCTCGATATTCTAATTATACATATCCCCAATGTGATATTATCCTATCGATCCTTCTATCTATATCTATTACGTTCCTAGTACTGCATTTTTATGGATTGAGATGTCTGATGGGTTTTGCTGTAGGTCATTACCACCACAATGTTTGGGCGGTTTGCCATTATATTCTGTCTGTCATTCTCTACCACCTTTGAAGGTGTTTCCCACTTTGACCTTGGGTTTCCAGTCTCTGCACTACCAGCATTTTGCACCCTGCAGTAATGTGCTGATTTTCTCAGGGGCCTCTTTGCACTGCCCACACTTTGGGTCTTGTCTGGTAGATCTGGGCCTCTATTGCTCTGGTGCTCAGGGTCTGTTCCTATGCAGCCATGATGAGTGCCTCCTCTAGCACCTCTTCCTCTGTTCCCCATTGCCTGAGACATTCACCTTGCCCTTAATGTCCTGTATAGTGGCTCTTACTCTTAATAATCCCAGGGCACCTTCCTTCCTCACGGTTAGTGCACAGTCTTAGGGTGCGGCTGACTGTCTGTCTGTCACTTCCGCTATTACAAATGGCTTTACTATGCTTCTTCTGGCATTTCATTCAATTACATTTCATCAGTAACCCAAATTTGTTCTGAGCAAACCTGTACAACATAGCGGTGGTGAGTTTTAGTGACATCCCTCTGTGACTACGAGATTCTGAACCATTCACAATGTTTAAAAAGGCCAGACAAAGAGACATTCATAGCTTGGGTTGAATTTACAGTTATTTGCAGCAGTTCACAATGTATTACCAGAAAGTTAATGCATTTGAAAAGGAGAGATGGATGAGCTTCTCTAGGCCCAGTCCCGGAGATGTGATCTGTCACTGTGATGTATGACTCTATAAAGATTAAACTGGAAGCACTGGGAGATAACAGTCACAGCAGTGGGGCCCGGAGTACTCCGCTTCAGACCTGTCCATCATTTCAAGCTTATTCAATGTCCCAAACACCTTTTATGATGTGGTACAGTAAAGAAAATGTTGTTTGAAGTAGATTGTGCCAAAAACTCCATTTACGTCGATAGTAATCTGTTCAAACTGTAGTGCCTTTGTAGTTACGTTTCTCTTGTAATTGGAATGACAGAACATCTTGTCTCCACTAGAAATGATTACCTCACTTGACTTTGCTTCTCTGCTTAGCAAAATCCCTTTGACTGACGGGCTCCGCAGTGGAAATCAGAGCAAAGAACAAGAGGAAAATAAATAATGCAGGTAAACCTGTTAAGTTAACATTGCGCGTGCGTGGGAGTAGAATTGTTCTTGTGGGATTTTTTCAATACAGATTTGCACAAGAGAGATTTTTTTATGCCACCAGTGATTGAGTTGGACCAGTCAAACCAGCTATCATTATTCAATCTACAAACAAATCAGGCTACTTGCCATGCAGCTCTAGTTTCTGATTAATAAAGCAATGAAAATGACCTTGTAAATCTATAATTTTCCTATTAACTGCAATTTATTAATTTGAGTGAGATAGCTTCTAATTTGCGTTTCAAACGTAGTCATCTGGACACTGTTTTAGAAAACTAAGACGTATTGACTTCCAATTGGAAGTCATGTTCAATCAGACGGAAATTGTTTGCGCAGGTGTAGCATTTATATCCTCTAAACTCCAATTATTCTGCCTTTGGAGGAGTTAAAACTGTAACTTTTCCTAGACTTGCAGTTATGACATCATCAAATTCTATAACGTTAACCTGACTTATTTGCTAAGACTCTAATCGCAAAATCACCTTCGTATACACTTTCCCATTGTGACATTTTGGTGTTTTTTTTTTTTTTTTTTTTTTTGGTGTCTAGAAATGCAGTCTCCGAGCCCTAATCGCGCTACTCTCACTGATTAAAAACAGTGTACTAAGCCAATTACATGGAAGCCACAGGTGGGCAATTATACAAGTGGGTCAGACTAGGCTACAGGTCGGGGACACCAGCTCCTTTGAAACCGAGACATTTCTCCCGACGTCAGCAACAACTTTTCCCAAACAGTCATTAACAGAGTTAGTGTGTTTTCTCAAGGAACAAAAAGAAACCTTATTGAAAATGAAAGGGTGTTTGAAATGTTTAAATAAGTAAACAACATGTGTGACCTTTCTTATACCTATGCCATTCAAACTTTTATCCTTTCAGTTCAAAGACGCTGTGTGGACATTGGTGAAAGTTAATATCGGCTGCACCTGCGGTCACACTCCTAATGATGTTTTTGAAACCGTGGATAGCCACAAAGGCCCGGAGATAAGTCCTAAATGGGTTCAAATTCCAACCCTTCTTTATCCAATGGCTGTGTGAAATCCGCACTCTTTAGCTAGCATAGAGTTATAGATGAATTAATCAGGGGTGGAAAGTAACTAATTCAGTCACGTTACTGTAATAGAGTAAATCTTTTTTTGAGTGCTTTTTTTCTACATACTTATTTTAGTCAATTTTTAAACATGCCGATGTTCTCATTTGCCAGAGCTCAGATAAGGTCATTCATTAATTCATTCATTTTATTATTTATACAGGGAAAACCCAATGGCAAACCCCTATTAAGGCAAGGCAAGTTTATTTGTAGAGTACAATTAGTATACAAGGCAAAGTGCTTCACACAACAGGAAAAATGCATTAAAATCATAAAAGACATGACAGAAATCACAAAACAGTTTAAGACATAAAATAAAAGAGTGCAAATAATCAGTCATATGCACAGTTAAACAAAACTGATTTTAGCTTTGATTATAACATCGTCAGAGTAGAGGCCTGTCTCACATCTTCAGGAAGACTGTTCGAGATTTTAGCTGCATAAAACAAAAACGCAGATTCCCCATGTTTAGTCCTGACTCTGGCACCAGCAGGAGGCCGGTCCATGTTTAGTCCTGACTCTGGCACCAGCAGGAGGCCGGTCCATGTTTAGTCCTGACTCTGGCACCAGCAGGAGGCCGGTCCATGTTTAGTCCTGACTCTGGCACCAGCAGGAGGCCGGTCCATGTTTAGTCCTGACTCTGGCACCAGCAGGAGGCAGGTCCATGTTTAGTCCTGACTCTGGCACCAGCAGGAGGTCGGTCCATGTTTAGTCCTGACTCTGGCACCAGCAGGAGGCCGGTCCATGTTTAGTCCTGACTCTGGCACCAGCAGGAGGCCGGTCCATGTTTAGTCCTGACTCTGGCACCAGCAGGAGGCCGGTCCATGTTTAGTCCTGACTCTGGCACCAGCAGGAGGCCGGTCCATGTTTAGTCCTGACTCTAGCACCAGCAGGAGGCCGGTCCATGTTTAGTCCTGACTCTGGCACCAGCAGGAGGCCGGTCCATGTTTACTCCTGACTCTGTGCACCAGCAGGAGGCCGGTCCATGTTTAGTCCTGACTCTGGGCACCAGCAGGAGGCCGGTCCATGTTTAGTCCTGACTCTGGCACCAGCAGGAGGCCGGTCCATGTTTAGTCCTGACTCTGGCACCAGCAGGAGGCTGGTCCATGTTTAGTCCTGACTCTAGCCCCAGCAGGAGGCCGGTCCATGTTTAGTCCTGACTCTGGCACCAGCAGGAGGCCGGTCCATGTTTAGTCCTGACTCTGGCACCAGCAGGAGGCTGGTCCATGTTTAGTCCTGACTCTAGCACCAGCAGGAGGCCGGTCCCTGAGGTCCTCAGAGTCTGAGATGGTTCATATGGCACTAACATGTCCGAGATGTACTTTGGTGCTAGGCCATGGAGAGACTTATATACAAGCAGAGATGCTTTAAAGCAGAGGTGTCAGACATATGTTCCGCAGGCCGCATTGCCAGACGTTTTAATCCGGCCCGCCGAACATTTCAAATTTATATTTATTAATTTTCAATCGATTCATAGAACCATAGTTACATCCGTAACTTTCGCTTTTATCTGTAAAACTACACGTCCCACAATCCCACCGGTGGCCGCCCCTCCCCCGTGCAGCTCTGCACTGCTGTGTGTACTGCTGAGGGAGAAGTGCTGAAAATAACCGACGCGCGTTGCGCACTTTACAGCACTTTACGCACTTGTGAGCAGAGGTCTGAGCGAGGAAAGAGACGTGTGGTTTTGGGAAACACGTGGAAGAAAGAAAGGAGACAATTTTGTGGACATTAGAGCTGTGCTAAAAGTGGCGCTAATGTGGAGCTAAGAACAAGAAAACTAACTTCTGTGATGATGCTCTGTGAGGAAAACATCCAAACCTCTACAAACCTGGACAGATCAGGAGCTACAGGTAAAAACACAGGTCAGAGTGTAATAAAGTATGAACATGACTGTGTCCACACTAATGTGACTGTGAACACAAACACAATGACCTAATTTGAGTCACTACCTAAATCATGTGTCACTAAGATCAGCTTAAACTATGAAAATAGTGAGCTCATATTGAGTTTGAGCAGAAACATGTCTGTGATATCAACATTTCATATCAAAAATCACATCAAAAGTCCATGTTCCTGTTCCTGCTGCTGCATGGATATGGACTTAGTCTTTTACCTGCTGCAGATTTGTGCAGTCTCCACAACTATTACTAGTATTTTTTTTTTATTGTTACTAGTAATGTTCACAATATTTGGCCCACGACTTGCTTTGATGGAACACTGTGGCTCATGCACTGCGCCAACTTTTTTTTTTTATTCTACATTTTCAAGGCAAAAGGGGTAACATAACCTCCTTACTTAATAGCTCCCACATTTGTTTGTATTTTGTGGTGTGTCAGTTCAGGTGAACAGATAACTACACAGATGTGGAAACGTTAGTTAGTACATTTAAAAAAAAAAAAAAGATTTATTTCATTCATTATCATTTATTTTGGATAGAAGTTTATTTTGTTATAAAGTCAAATATAATATTTTTCAGTTCCAAATACCTATGACTAAATGTTTTGCTCTGTAGATCAACTGTGATCTGAAGTTGTAACGCACATAGACTGAAGCACAGTATTGGTGAATTTGCACTTGTTTTCTTAATAAATTTCAGTTTATGAGTACAAACGTTTTGTAATGTTCTTAATCAATACAGTAATGGCTTCAAAAACAGCATAGGCTATATAAAACTATTTATTTATTTTATGTTTGGCCCGCGACCCAGCCTAAGCGTTGAAATTCTGCCCGCGGCCCAAAATGAGTTTGACACCCCTGCTTTAAAGTCTATTCTCTGAGCCACAGGAGCCTGTGCAGAGACCTGAGCACAGGACTAATGTGATCATACTTCCTGGTTCTAGTCAGGACCGAGCAGCAGCGTTCTGGATGCACTGCAGCTGTTTACAGCTCGTTTGGAGAGGCCAGTGAGCAGGCCGTTACAGTAGTCTAGTCTGGTCTGGTTTAGACACGATTAAATGTAAAAAATAGCAACAACTGATCATCAGAGGCAGTGTATGAGGCTGGGAAAGAATGTCTCGGACACGCGGACTATCAGCACAGGAGCTCCACAGGGCTGTGTACTTTCTCCCCTGCTCTTCTCCCTGTACACAAACTGCTGCACCTTCAGCCACGACTCCGTAAAACTAATTAAGTTTGCTCATCGGGCTCATCTCGGACAGAGATGAGTCTGCCTACAGGAGGGAGGTGGACCGGCTGGTATCCTGGTGCAGCGGTAACAACCTGGAGTTCAACGTCCAGAAAACAGTGGAGATGATCGTGGACTTCAGGAAAGTCACAGCTCCCCAGCCCCCCCTCACCATCTCAGACTCCCTCTGCTTTCTTGGCACCACCATCTCCCGGGACCTCAAATGGGAGCTCACCATCAGGTCCCTCACCAGGAAGGCCCAGCAGAGGAAATACTTCCTGCGGCAGCTGAGGAAAGCCAATCTGATAGCGGAGATGATGGTGCAGTTCTACACGGCCATCATTGAGTCCATCCTCACCTCCTCCATCACCATATGGTACGCTGGAGCCACAGCCAGGGACAAACAGAGACTACAGCGCATTATGCACGCTGCTGGGAAGGTGATCGGCCGCGAACTTCCATCTCTGCAGGACCTGTACGTTTCCAGGGCTCTGGGACGTGCAGGTCACAGCCGACCCTTCTCACCCTGGACATGGACTATTTGAGCCACTCCCCTCAGGCAGGAGGCTAAGGTCCATCCGAACCAGTACCTCCAGCCACAAGAACAGTTTCTTTCCCTCTGCCGTTGAACTCATGAACACTACCTAAGCACCTTGCACTCACTGCACTGTCACTTCCCATTGCCCTACTTAACTTTAGTTTTTATTATGTACATACCACCACTTCCTATTGCACTACTACATAACTTTATACTTTATATCTTATTATGTACAGATCATGCCGTTCAGTATTCATTGTTCAATGTTTTGTCGTTTGTGTTGAACCAAATTAGCAGGACCAGTTCCTATGTCTTTAAATTTTGTTTATCAACAAATGGCAATAAACCCTTTTCTGATTCAGATTTTCTGATTCTGATTATTATTACAGATGTTTTATGTGTACTTGTTAAAATAAAATGTTGGCTCTTGTACTTAAGTCCTTTCTTCAGCCATATAACTGCACTTTTACTTAAATAAGTAAATAATAATAATTCATTTAAAAATTCAAAAAGATTCTGCTGTTCAAAATGTACAAAATCCATTGATTAGACAGGTAGACAGGAACCCTTAATCTCACCATCTATTGACAAAGTAATGTTCAATTTCCTTTCCCCCACACAAAATGATTTCAATCAATGTACCCTTTCCCCCCGCCGCTAGCTTTTGAAACTGATACCAAAATTCAATAGTACATTTGTGATTGTACCATTGTGATTGTGAAGTGGGATTCAGCCCGACTGACCAGGCTAAAAGATTGATGCTGATAAGACGCTGCACACAAAAACAAAAACACAAACACTCGAGTGGTGGAGATTGAACAATTACATTTTCACGTACAACTAAGGGGAAAGATTCTTGCAACAAAAAACTTGGTGGTTGTCCCTATTTTGCTGTCAATGCATACACAAGAGCATTGTGGCACACGTGGAATTGTCAGCTGTGTATTAAACGAATAGCCTTTGACAGCTGGTGGTCTTAAATTTCTGCTCATTTCTTACAACAAGGAAATCAAACAAAATAACTCTAGCCATTCTATTCAAATGTTTTGTTAAAGCATGAAAATCAGAACCTTCCAAGAGAATCATCTCAAAATGTTGTCTTAACAATTGTTCAACATTAAAAAAAAGAAAAAGAAAGAAAAAGAAAAATGAAATTGTATTATAAAAATTTATAAAGAAAGGGAACATATACTGTAATTTTCGGTCTACAAGCCGCTACTTTTTCCCCACGATTTGAACCCTGCTATCTATACAAGGGTTCGGCTAATGTACAGATTTTTACAGGCTAACAGCCTGCACAAGCACAGGCCTTTGACACACTGTAGAAGAAGACGTCGGTGGAAGCACTGTTTAGGCGACGTGTTCTCTGAATGTTAAGCCTCAAAACGCTGTGTGTTTTATTATAATCAGACTCATATTCATGGAGAAATGAGTCAAATGAGGAACTGAATCTAGATGTGGCTAAACGTGAAGACACATGTGGAGCATGGACATGCGATGTATGGTGGTCTGCAGTTTAGAACCTGCCAAATTTAAAATGAGACTTTCTTGGCTAAGCCACGGACAACCTGTGCATCACTACCATGGACCATCTTTCTATGTATCTCATGTTACAACGTAACAGGAGAAGATCGAACCAGATGTGAAGACACAGACACAGGTAAATCAGCTCACTCAGAGTAATCAAGGACAGAGGGGACAGTAGGGACAGCTCAGATGTGTTCTCTTTGTGTGTTAAACTTCAAAAGTGTGTTTTATTACAATCCAACTCATAATCACTGAGAAATTAGTCTAATAAGACCTGCAGTGCAGCCGCGGTCCGCTACAGACCTGTGAAACCCACGGTTCGTAGACAACCGGCAATATCTCATGTTACAACGTGGGCCCCTGTGGCTTATAGACAGGTCTGGCCTGTGTATGTACAATTTATTTTTCTATTGAAAATTTCGTTGATGCAGCTTTTATTCAGGAGCGCTCTGTTATGGTATATACATCCCAATGGAGGACCACAAAATCCCATGTTTGGAAAGAAGTCAGTTGGAAAAATGTATAATTTTTTTCATGCTGTAAGTGCTCACTACTCACAAGGAAATCATAGTTGCTGGTGAAATTGTGGTTGTCAGTTGTCCCACCATTATCATGTCTTTTGGGACTGTCCGACTGTAAATCAGTAAAGCGCTGCAGATTGTTTTTGACATTGCCATCACTGATTTCAAAACTATGTAGGCTCAAAACTGCTTCCATGAACAGAATAAGTGGATACCCTTTTGGCAGCAGGGAAGAAGACATCACAAAAAATACGATGACACAAACTGAACAAATGATTTTTTTAAATTGCCTTAATTAGACAAATTCGACAGCCTTTGGACCAATATGTGCAATATGTGCCTATGTCTTTTTTTGCCTGTTCTGTTCTCTCTCTCTCTTTCATGTTTTTCTGTCTATTGTTTTTTATATTTTAAAACAGGGCACATTGCACACTGTTGATTTCAGTGTGCAATGTGCACGCTCTCCTCACCTCATTTTGCTCCAGTTTATCATTTCGAGACACGCTACCATCAGTGCCTCCATCATAATGTGTAGGAGGCCCCATAATGGCACATCTGAATGAATTGGACATTTTCACGAGGAGCACACGGGAGTGAAGAGGAAAGAGCCACACTCAAATCTATCAAGGCTAAATGGACATTTGGCTGGCTATGGGTTGAATTAATCATTTTAATATCTGAGCGCTTAATTTTATTGCAAAGCTATCCGGGGCTCAGCTTGTGGCATAGATAGGACAAAATAGCAGGTTTTCTAAATGCATCATCTATATTCCACCTTCCTCACTATCACTGTGAGAAGTTTTGCAGTTGAGACTTCACTTTTCAATAATTCAACAGCTGGACAAGGAACTGGAGAGTGGAGAAACTTCTGGCAAAATTCTTTCCAGTTTGCAACAGGAAATACTCAGAGAAAAGTATATGTTATGAAAGTTTGAATTTCAATGTAGGTAAACAGAATTTCTAACCAATAATGCCGTTTGAATTTTAAGTACACCTGTGATTTCTCAAAAGGCTAAGTAAAGAAATTGTTACCAGCTGTAGTTTGTCCCTTGCTAACCACCATACAAATTGCCAATTCACATTCCACATAAGCAATGTCATTGTCCCACAAAGTATAATTTCACCATCATAGCATTTTAATTTTCTTTGTAGAAGCCATTAGTCACTGCTGTTTATGGGGATCGTGTGTGATGTTGTTTTGGGTTTTGCTCAAGTATTGTGTGTTTTCAACCCCTCAGAGTTCGAGGGGTTGAAAGAGGTCATTCACGTGACGTCACACGACCGCCCCCCACGCTCCTCCAGGCTCCCCCAGGCCCTTTTGGCCATGTTGGCCGTCCTCAGTGCGTGTCTACCTATACAAGCCCATTCTATACCGCAGTCTGTCTGCTTCGATTTACGATGAAACACGGTTCAAAGAGGCCAAAAACTTCATTAATGATATCACACTCTTCACTATAATCAAAATGTTGAAGGTTTATGTGGCAGTTGAGTGCAGCAACCGGGAAAATAAACGGAGAGAAGTTCTATCCGATACCGAGAAACCCGGAAAGAAGAGCGCGCTGGACATAGACTTTTATATATATATATATATATATATATATATATATATATATATATATACACATATATACACACTTCTGTTCATCCAGAATTGTTTATTTAGTTCATGATTGCGTAGCACGGAGCTTTAGTACAGAAACGTAGAACTGCCAGTGTGATGCAAACATTATTTTCAGGCTGAGTATTATGTTAAAACAAGATCATTCTCACACTATAACAAGAAGTTTCGCAATTTAACAACCCGTTTTGACTTTATTTTCTAGTTTTAAATGCTTAATTTTTTAGTTAGTCATTTTGATTCAAACTTATTTTCCTCATATCAATATCATATCATATCAATTTGTTTAGTGACACACCCACACACACACGCGCGCACACACGCACTCACACACACACTCACACACCCCTACACACACACACACACACACACACACAACCCCACACACACATGCGCACACACGCACAACCCCACACGCGCACACGCACTCACACACACACATTCAACTTCTGCATTAGAGTAAACCTCTCTCCACAAGTTGAGTGTGTGAGCGTGTCACTAAAGAAACGGTGTTGGTGCGGTGCGTATTGTAATCAGCCACAATTCCTCTGGAAAGCACAAGTGGACATTCCTATCTTGTGGTGGATCACAAGACACAGCAAAAACACACGATTGCAACGGGTTGTGAACTCCTGTTTCATTCAAGTCGTTAAAACAAGAAAGTAAAGTTGTTAAAATGAGAAACTGAACTCATTAATATAAACATTTTAAAATATATAGGTCATTCTTTCTTATTTTAATGCCAAAACTTGAAAAAAATGCTTTTCTGTACTAATAAAATACCTTGAGTTTATGTTCTGTCTCCATCCATCATGACCTTGCAAGAATATCCACATGCTTAGCTGTGTGTTTTGTAAATGTTTTGCAATTTGAGGTTTTGAAGGCGCTATTGACACCAAGCCTCTAATCCGCTCAGTTACAAAATGATCATATAATTCTAATAAAGCTGTAAATGAAAGATTGTAATATTCCTGCATATAAAATATTTGCTCTATAGAGAGAAAGCATGGCTGTATATGGCCACACCGAGATATACACTTTATTTTACAGTACTTTTTTACAGTACTTATTTTCACTATTTCACAACAAGTAATTACATAGTAGTAGTAAAGGTTGGTTGGATGTTAGATTTAGAGGGGTGTTGTTACAATGAATTAAGGGTACACTGTCTATGTAGGTAAAATCACAACACACCTGAAAATAAATTATAGAGACCATAACCTAATGTTAAAAAAGCATGTACGGTGCTTTGCTGGTGGTGCAGTAGTTATTGTTTTATTGTTTGTAGTTTACACCTGTTACACCGGTTCCAGACAGTATTGAAAAATATTCCATAATACCAGTCCAAAAATTCATCAACATTTTCTGAACCTTCTGTTCCTATCTAAGAAAATGAAGCAACAGATGTGAGCGCACCTGTCGTCTTTCAACTTAAATTCAAAGCACTTTCAAAAGGTTACAAAAAAAAAAGAAACACTAGGACGACCCGTTACTGAAATCTAAACACTACCATTTCAGGACAATAAACAACGCAGTGTACATTTACCCGAATAAAAACATTAGCAGTGTTTAGATTAAGTCCGCAGCCATCAGAGCAAATTTGAACAGCTGCTTCCGAGCCCTATCTGCTCCGGGAGAGGACAAACAACCCACTCCACTGCAAATAACCATGACAGAGGCCGCTAATGGAGAGCCAGGAACTTGGCCGTGTTTTATGATTTTTAAATAGACATTACACAGATCGATAATGAGACTCAAAAGCTTTAAAGCCAGAATGACTTGGTGCTATCATCATAAGCCACTTCTCGGCAAAGTGCTTGGCTTGATCCACGGCTTGATTTCCAGAAATAGAATCAATCTAAATGGGTGTTATAGAGCAATTTCAGTGCAATCATCAACCTCATTTTGACATTTATTAAAGTTGGTCCAGGAAATGTCAGGGGAGTTGTGCCAAATGAGATTAAAATGAAGTTAATTTGATCATATATAGTATATGGTACATACATTTTTATGGAAGCAATAGGTAAACATTCTTATTTAGTTTGTCAGTTTCGGATTTGTTGTGATTTGGGATCCTGTCATTGGTTATTAAAAACTGTTCTAAGCATTTGTGTGTTGGTACCGTCCAGTGATCTCTCAATTTTGTTTGTTGATGTTCAAATCTCAGAAAGATGTCTTGAGGAGAGTGTGAAAATGAAAGCAAGAATCTCGTAGTTTGAAGGTGAAAACACTAGCTAATCTGCGATCGTGAAGCCAGAAGAAATACTCTTAATCAACTGCCAAAAATTCAGGGAAGTACTCAATTTGTGTTTTACTGGAGCAAAATAAGAGTATAATTGCAATTACTTAATTACAGGTGTTTTTATAGTGCTGAAATCCATGGAGCTGTTCTTATTTTGCCTCTAATTGGAGAATGTTCTAAAGTTTTCCATCACCCTGAAGTAATGCAGGCACTACCAGGAATCTTACTCTGTGCTGCTTTAAGTAAACGTTTTGAAGCACTGGTACGTGGAAGAAATCATACAGAATTTATTGTTTTTTGGTCAACAATAACACTTCAAATACATTTTTCTTGTGAATTTTATGTATTCATTTTTGTTTGCCCAAGGACATCACTTGAACTTGAAACCTTTACGCAGAATGTCACCATGTGCTAAAAATAATACTTCAAGTGTAAAAATGTCAGATACCTGCTCAAATTAGAGTACAATTCCTTCAGTACTTTAATTTCCACTATTACATTAAGAACTATATATACACATATACATATATATATACAGTGATCCCTCGTTTATCGCGGGGGTTACGTTCCAAGAAGAACCCGCGGGAGTCGAAATCCGCGAAGTAGAAACCTTTATTTTTTTACAGTTATTATACAATTAAATACTCCATAAAACATTGAAAGCAAGGAACAAAACCTTTTTACAGGCACAAGCATTTGTTTAACACATAAAAGTACTGTATTAACGTACTGTACTCTCACCGCCGTCTCCCGGAGCTCACACGCGCGCTCTCACCGGCCTCGCAAACTTCAATTTGGCAAGCGGTTTTACGTACGTGTACATATTAATCCATAACGTTATTGACACACAGGTAGAGAAGACGCGGAGAGACTATTTAGCCAATCAGAATGCAGAACACAATGCATGATGAAAATCCGCGAAGCAGCGAGTCCGCGAAAAGTGAACCGCGTTATAGCGAGGGAACACTGTATATATAACACCTACATGGTCCGGCTTGTGTGAATGCATGCCTAAACTCAAATCTCTTATCCTCAATTTGCACTCTCTCTGTTGTCAGAAACTTTTGTTATCTCTCTCTTTGTACCACCTTCAAGTGATGCACCCTTATCTTGTTCTGTTGTTTCCACATTCGCTGTTACAAGTGGCAGCAGGTCACCTCAGCTCTTCCCAGGCTGCCAGTGAGCTTGAGCTATGCCTGGCCAACTGTTCTGCTCTGGTTAGCACACTTGACCGGAACAAGCTCCTTACAGCCTCCCCGCTCGCAGCCCCCCTCCAAATGTGCCAGCATCAGTGTCGTGTTGTCTCCTTCTCCCTCTTCAATCCCATCATGCACTCTGCCAGTCACCGAGCCGTGTCTCAACTGTCATTAGCCTAATTGTCACAGTGCCTGGCTCCTTTCTTGTCTGCCAAATTTGGGACTTGTCAACCTGAATGCTGAACAGAAGTCTGCCAACCGCACCATACCCCACTGCGTCTGGTTAGAGGCAGCTGCCGAGTCCAGGCCAATCTATCCCAATTATGCTAACAATCCTGATGGTCCACCCGTAACTTCGTGCACAACAGTTGGGCACTCACTTCCACTAGCTAGCACATAATTATCGGTTTAAGTGGACCGCATAGGCATCTTTTGGAGAATGATGCCACTATAGGAGGCCAATGTCATGCGTGGAAGCTAGTGCCAATGTGACAATTCTGCCCAGGCAATTACGCTACCTGTTCAGACCAAGTGAAAAGCTATAATTAAGACCGTGAAAGCAAATTGGAAAATATGACTATGGACTAGCCTTTAGCTATTTGATCATGATTACTATTAACGTGTGGTTTATTTTGTTTATTTTGTTAAGTGCTTTCCTTTGAATAAGTATGTAGGGGAGGGGAATTTTGTACCGTACACTTATGGAAGGTAATCATTAATGAATTAATGAATTAATATATAGGGACAGTGAATATTAATGTGTATAATCTGTAACGATAAATATGCCACATTATAAGCTGCAAATAATCAGCCAATTTGATAATTACGATGAGAATTGCATTTTTTTCTCCCTAATAAAACAGTGAAGCTATATACATGAATTATTACTCTAGATATTCAAACAATTGCTTAATAAATTAATCATTGGATTTATATATTGCTTTACTTGCAAGGACCATGCCACAACAATGGAATATGAAAGAATGTTTATTGATAATAGTGATGAAGGATCGATGATGGATCGATGATGGATCGATGATGGATTGATGATGGATCGATGAGAGTTGGCTGGGTAGAGACTCTGGGGTGATCAGGCCAACCGATTCAGAACCCCCCCAGGTGAAGATGATAGAGACATGGGGTGGGAGGGTGCGGTCGGGAGAGCAGAGACAACAAGAGATGCTGTGATAGGCCTGTATAAATAGGGCTTCTGGGTAATTAGAGGCGTGGTTAAAGAGTGGAGGTGTGGTTGCTGGGAGAGCAAGAGGTTGAGGCGTGGTCCTGCTCCCAATCCCCAATTGACGATTAACATCTCCAACTACACTTTTCAAGACATCCACAGTGCCTTACAGTGCATTATTCATTCACTCTATACTTTATATACACTATTGTAGCCACAGTTGCTGTGCATGGCATTGCCATGCAGCTGTAGCCACATATATCATTCTGCCCATTAACACACATGGCACAAAATGTATTGAAACAAAATTATGATCATCAAAAAGTGTCATCTCAGGTCTCTGATTTGTTACTCTGGACAGTTGATTGTGACTACAGTGCCATTTCTTTCCCCCAAAGCAGTTGTACCAAGATCCGGTAAGAAAACCTGTCCCAAAACTCTAACCTTAACCAAAATACATGTTCCTAAACCTTACTCTGCCCCTAACCTTAAAGTCTATATTAACGGTCAAAGTACATATTTCACTAAAATTGCATTTCAAATTTGTAATTCCACAACTGTTACCTAGCAATAGCCAAAATCAGCTATGATTTTGACATAGAATAGTACCATATAACACCTTTATTTTGTTGAATGATCATTTAAACGCATCAGTAAATTGTCTCTGCGCTACGTCGCACATTGATGACATCACAGAGGATTCCGTTTTAGAACTCACCTCCTGTATTTTTAAACTTTGATTTTTCAAAATTTCTTCTCAAACTGCCACCTAATGGAAGTAAAACGATGCTGAGTATTTACTACGTGTGCTATCCTACCAAAGTATATGCAAAAGTATACGGTCCGTTGTGTGGCATAACTGCACTGGGGGGAAAACCACCGAGCTAACTTCCGAGTCAACTACATCTACATCTTACTAACTGATTGGATCAAATGGTTAAAGGGTTTAAAACTCCTTCAACAGCTTCCTTTTTTGAACTACAAAGCCCTGTATAACAACAACAACAACATAAACAGCCATTACTTGTGCAGGTGCACCTCATTGTGTGCTTCCTTTGAACTTAATGGCAGTGATCAAGGTCAGAAAAAGGACACAAGACGGCGAGGGGCGTGGGTGGGCCTATTTCTGACTGATAGCTCCCAGTGTCCCTGCACTTTCCTCCACTTTCTTTGATCCATTTCAGCGGACACCGATTTATCAACAGGCAGACAGATGTTATCATCAAAGGGAGATGCAGGTGACAAATGGCTGCGGGGGGGCGGAGGAGGATGGGCGCGCACCGTAGGGACAGGAAATATGACAGTGAGTGAATGAGGGGCGATGGCTGAGCAAAATGGAGGAGTTTCATGGAACAGGCAGAAGACAGACGGGGTTTGATGAGTTGCGGAAGGCGGAGGGGAAGCCCCGACACGGGAAAACATATGCCCAAAAACATTCCCAAAAAAGTGTGGAAGGATGAGTGAGCTGTTGCACCGACGTTGAAATCCAGGGTGCAACGTGTAAACAGGAGATACGCTGGGTGAATAATAAAAAACTATAAAGGAGCGTCTATAGGGCCAAACTCCCTACTGACAAGTGACAGAGAAACTAGCCGTGCCAGCTGTAATTTTAACACTTATTGGAGTTTCAGAGATTTTTGAAGATTTTTTGCATACCAGGATGAAGGGTAGAAAATAACAGAGCATTTTACCAGAGTTACATAAAAAATCAAACTATAAAAGAATTGTGGACTGTTGATTGGGTGATTCATTTGGCGAGAGACGACAGTAGTTTGAAGAGAAATCATTCATAATGTTTTTTGCAAAACACTTCTTGCATAATTAATGACTTAGTAATGTCGATTGTAGAAAAATAGTAAAAGTTGTAAGTACAGTTCTTTATAAAGTTTATTTTTTCCTCCTAAACATTTCCAAGGACACTTTTGGTTTATATAAGAAGGTGGAAAGTGAATCATATGTATCAGGTTCAGAATTGTGAATATATTTACACACTTCAATATGTGTTTGAGAATTTGCAAATATATTCAGAAGATTTTGCGAATGTTCTCAGATGTGTGATAAAACACAACCTCTACATATGCTGAAGGATGTTACATGATCTTTATCAAGCTACGATATTCATTGTTGGTCTAAGTCGAGATGTGTGATATTTGATAAGGTGTATCTTTTCTAATGTCTGGTGCATAGCAAAAAAGAACGCTCAAGAAAATGTTTTTTTCCCCTTCTGCAGTGGCCATGTTGGATAAAGGCAGTCTGAGTGCATGTGTGATGTGCTTTTCACACTCAGACAATGGCATTATCCCGCACGATCCACTGTATCAAGGCCTATGTCCAGAACATATAAAATAAATCAAACAACATCTTTTTGTGGATCGCCTATTTTAATGTTTGGGGGTCGCGAATGCAAACGCCTGTTATTTTGGGGGTCGCGGCTGAAAAAGGTTGAGAACCACTGCTCTAAAGAATGGTGCTCAGCTTGGTGCTCAGAGCATCACAAAATGCAACAAGTGCATGGCTGGACACACATATGCACCCAGCTCTGGTTACTATGGAAACAGGGCCCTCAAAAGCGCCACAGTTTCAAAGTGTTGATCGAGTTTCCCAGGGAAAAAAAATAACTACATATTAAAAGAATGTTTTCCTTTTTGATGCTGGTGTGAAGTGGTGATTTGAAAAGCTTTCTAAGCCCTTTCAGGACAGTTTTGTATTCACTTCAGTGAGCTAAGAAGTAAAAACAGCACAGATACTAGAAGTGGGTGCTAATAGTAATTGTAGTAGGAGTAAACTTACTTCTGAGGACAGGGACACATTGGATGCATTTTGTGCACATGTAAAAGCATATTTTTCTTCCACTGTTGAAGTTGGTGTGAACAAATGGCACTTGTGACATTGTATTGTATTCTATTAAAATGTAAATGTGTATGTGTCTTTATTTCTTTCTGTCTTGGCCCGGAGGCTTTATTAAACTGGACAGAGAGTGAAATGGGAGTTGATAGAGATTGTCCGGGATGTGAACCAATTTGTGCCTCAAACCAGACAGTGCTGATTTGAACCCAAATTCAGGTCCATGCTGATTCTACTATTTAGTAAGTCTGAGGCGTAATTCTGCAATTTTTTTTATTTCCTATTGAAAAAACACATTTTGATTTGACTTGATCAGGATTATTCCAGAAGTCACCAAGTGTTGTGTCCATATTTAAGGAACATGCCTAAAGATATAAATTGCATTGTGGCAAGTGCCTCTGAGCTCAGACGCTAGACTGAGTGGTCAGTACTGGGATGAGAGACCACTGGGAATACCATGTGCCACAGTGGGGCAGAAGTGGTTTAGTCCATACTGCTGCTGTGTCCTTGGGCATGACACATCCCCCATCTTGCCTGTGTATGAATGCAGTATGTGGGTGACCCAGTGTCAGGAAAGGAATGAAACTCACAATGCTGATGCCAAAAAAGTAACCACCATTCTTCTTTTATCTTTTTTGTACCTGTAAAAAGCTGTCTGTTTCCTTTTAAAGCGGTACCAACAGAACAGTGAAACCCCCCATTTCTCTATGAATGCATAAACACAAAGAAACTTCATATGGACATGATCCTTTTCTATTTGCTGCAGTATCACACTTCTGACTTGACAAAAGAAATTAAAATAGACATCTAATCCTCTACAAATTCTAACTCAATCCTTTTGTTCATTCACTATCAGCACACAGCGGGGGGAAAAATAGTCTTCTTGGCGGCTTTTAGACATGCTATTGTTATTTGGAGAGCACCCACCACCCGCTCAGCCACCCACACACACACACACCCCCGCCAACCCACTGTGCCACCCACGAGCCTGTACCAGCACCGGCACCCGAGCATCAGGCATTTCACTCTCACTGCGGGAAATCCTCCAAAATACGGTTCACACACAAAACTGAGACTAATGGAAGACTTCTCAATGTTTTTGTTCCTTTTTGTGAAATATGAGCAGGTCGGTTCGGTGATGGAACCGAGCAGAATGTAAGGATCAGGGTTACGCAACAAGCCAAACAGAAATGAGACCTGCTAAAATCACAATTAGACTGGGCATCGTGGTGTTGTAGAAAATATTGTTCGTGAGTGGCCAAAGGAATGAACACTGAGTTAGTAGCTGCACCATCTGCTACAACGAGGGTGACTTAGTTGTTTTTCGTGTTCTCTAGCGTTGATTTTGGTAGGAAAGGTTTCAGAGGTAATAAGCTTGATAAGGTTTTGTAAATGGAGGCGTTTCGATTGCCAGGAGGCTTGTTCAGTTTTGTTTTGCCACTTAAAATATTCTTGCAAATGCTTATTAAGGTGAGACACTGCAGGTGAATCGGAAAAATACAAGTAGTAGTATCGAGTAGTTTACTTGTATACATGTATAGAACGTAAAGGTTTTTTATCGTGTATATGTTTTCAAATAAAAAGGTGTGAAAATGGCCAAAACTGCAAATGAATCTGAAAAATGTATGGAGTCAGATTGGAATTTCTTGGGGGATTTCGTCATGACGTACTACACAGTAATGAGAAGAGTGAACACTGGGGTAATCGCATAGTGTATCTGACTGAAACTAACTCCATTGTGTAGCAACAGAAAAGCGAGATATTTTTGTGAATAGGCCAACTGTGTAATTCCAGGTAAAAGGAATTTCCTGAGCACTCGAGCCGCAGTTGCAGGCCAAGAGCTCAAGAGTTCTGCCCAAGTTTGCCATGGTTTCAGAAGCAAATTTCTCATAGATTTTTGGAATAGAAGTAAAAAAAACAATTAAAATATTAAGAGTTAAAGGCAGTTGTGTGGTAACTAATGTTGATAAAAGACCCATATGATACAAAAAAATCAGGATTAAATGTTCAAATTTGCATTAAAATTAAATGCAAGATTTAATTTGACTCCCGGAACGAAGACCTCCATCCAGGATTACTCAAACATACATTGACATGAATCAATCGAAATACACTTTTTTCTTCAATTTTGCATAAAATCTCCCCTTTAAACCACTACACGATTAGTGAGCTTTTTTACATTTTCCATTAACTTGAGTAAAAATCCAATCCCTTACATAGAGTAAACATACAGCTCCTTTGCGCTCTATAACAGCTGTGGCCCTGCTGTTGACACAGACTGTGAGGTTACCCCACTCCACCAGGCACACAAAATAGAGAAGGATCTTGACCCCAGCTCAAAGACAGACCACTATGGGCAAAATTGATCTTAGAAACTCGATTAAAATCTCCCTTGATCCCTGGCTGTGTCTGCATTGTGCCTCTTTGCCCTATACGCATGTTAAGGCTAGCAATTAGTGAGCCATTGATGCTTCTCAGTGACATGCATGAACACAGGCATTTTACCCAGCAGCCCATGGAGAGGCTGTATGTAAATAGATGCTTAATATTCACAGGAATAATTGCTTCCTCTCATAAGATGATGGCTTCCAGAATTTCTCCACAATAGATGTTATCATACTCAAGATGTTATCAACTCACGTTACCTGTTAGCTGCAGGTGTCTTGTTATTCAGCCTGCTAAATGTGAGGTGTTGAAAACAAAATGACAGCGGTGGCAGTAACAGAAAAATATATCTAATGTATATAATGGATAATATAATAATAATAATAATAATAATAATAATAATAATAATAATAATAATAATAATAATAATAACAATATATACTGCATGAATTTAATATTATTATGTCCAATGTTGATTGTGGTAGTAGATCAACAGGCAATCCATAACAATACAGTCTCAAATCTGGATTTAAGCCCCCGTGCACACATGCCAGCAGAAGGTATGGAGCTGTTTCGGCAGTGTGTCTCTGTTTGATCTTTAGAGCATAGGATGCAGTTTTGTCTCGCAGGAGTTTCTGAATGTGTAATGGTGGTGGACGCCTTTGTCAAAGGAGTGCTGTGATTGGTTATGAGTTGACTTGTTGCAGGAGAATTATCAGCGGCATTATGGCAAGGCAAGGCCAGTTTTTGTATTTGTAATTTGTAGAGCACAATTCGTACACAAGGCAATTCAAAGTGCTTCACACAACAGGGGGAAATGCATAAAAATGACAGAGACACGACAGAAAAGACAAAAACACAAATCACAAACAGTTTAAGACGTGAAAGAGAAGAGTATTTTCTTTGTACTCTTCTCTTTCATGTCTCCTTTCAGTCATATGCACAGCTGAACAAAACTGTTTTTAGCTTAGATTTGAACATTGTCAGAGTAGAGGCCTGTCTCACATCTTCAGGAAAACTGTTCCAGATTTTAGCTGCATAAAACTGAAACGCAGATTCCCCATGTTTAGTCCTGACTCTGGCACCAGCAGGAGGCCGGTCCATGTTTAGTCCTGACTCTGGGCACCAGCAGGAGGCCGGTCCATGTTTAGTCCTGACTCTGGCACCAGCAGGAGGCCGGACCATGTTTAGTCCTGACTCTGGCACCAGCAGGAGGCCGGTCCATGTTTAGTCCTGACTCTGGCACCAGCAGGAGGCCGGTCCATGTTTAGTCCTGACTCTGGCACCAGCAGGAGGCAGGTCCATGTTTAGTCCTGACTCTGGGCACCAGCAGGAGGCCGGTCCATGTTTAGTCCTGACTCTGGCACCAGCAGGAGGCCGGACCATGTTTAGTCCTGACTCTGGCACCAGCAGGAGGCCGGTCCATGTTTAGTCCTGACTCTGGCACCAGCAGGAGGCCGGTCCATGTTTAGTCCTGACTCTGGCACCAGCAGGAGGCCGGTCCATGTTTAGTCCTGACTCTGGCACCAGCAGGAGGCCGGTCCATGTTTAGTCCTGACTCTGGCACCAGCAGGAGGCCGGACCATGTTTAGTCCTGACTGGCACCAGCAGGAGGCCGGTCCATGTTTAGTCCTGACTCTGGCACCAGCAGGAGGCCGGTCCATGTTTAGTCCTGACTCTGGCACCAGCAGGAGGCCGGTCCATGTTTAGTCCTGACTCTGGCACCAGCAGGAGGCCGGTCCATGTTTAGTCCTGACTCTGGCACCAGCAGGAGGCCGGTCCATGTTTAGTCCTGACTCTGGCACCAGCAGGAGGCTGGTCCATGTTTAGTCCTGACTCTGGCACCAGCAGGAGGCCGGTCCATGTTTAGTCCTGACTCTGGCACCAGCTGGAGGCCGGTCCCTGAGGTCCTCAGAGTCCGAGATGGTTCATATGGCACTAACATATCCAAGATGTACTTTGGTGCTAGGCCATGGAGAGACTTGTACACAAGCAGAGCTGCTTTAAAGTCTATTCTCTGAGCCACAGGGAGCCAGTGCAGAGACCTGAGAACAGGACTAATGTGATCATGCTTCCTGGTTCTAGTCAGGACCCGAGCAGCAGCGTTCTGGATGCACTGCAGCTGTTTTACAGCAGTACATCTGTGCTATGCTTTTATACAAATGTAGATTTTATAGCAGCAGGTGTTACTATGTATCAGAAGTCCCCGTAGTTTTCTTTCCAAAAAATACGAGGTAATGGGTGTCATTTGAGCCTTTCAATCACAAAGGAGCCTGATGGATAAGTGAATGGTTTATGACAGCATAGTACTTACTTTTTGGGGCCTTTGACTTGTTGCAGAAGAAGTATCAAACAATGATATTATTGTAGCATGCTAGTAGGGTAGCTTTTTATAAATTACTGCTTTCGCTTTCTATTCTGCTTGAGAAACATTATTTTACAATAGCAGTAAAACATGTTTTTACTACAATGTCGATATGCATCTGAAAAATAAATTGGATATTCACAAATTGTAATTTGATATTTTGGTATTTGTCAAAAGACAGCAAAACATTTTCTTTAGAATTTTTACTTTCTTACTGTCTTGTACATGCAAAAAATACAACCATCATTGAGTCCATCCTCACCTCCTCCATCATGTGGTATGCTGGAGCCACAGCCAGGGACAAACAGAGACTACAGTGCATTGTGCGCTCTGCTGAGAAGGTAATCGGCTGCAGACTTCCATCTCCGCAGGATCTGTACGTCTCCAGGGCCCTGAGATGTGCAAGTCGGATCACAACTGACCCTTCTCATCCTGGACACGGACTATTTGAGCCACTCCCCTCAGGCAGGAGGCCACTCCCCTCAGGCAGGAGGCTACTGTCCACCTGGACCAGAACCTCCCGCCACAAGAACAGTTTCTTTCCCTCTGCTGTTGGACTCATGAACACTTTATAACACCTGCCACTTTAACAACACTCAACTTTTTGCACTCCCATATTTTCCCGACTATAAGTCGCACTGGAGTATTAGTCGCATTTTTGGGGGGAAATTTATTTGATAAAATCCAGGACCAAGAACTGACATTTCATCTTGAAATGCAATTTAAAATCATAACAGATTAGAGAACATGGTGAATAGGTGTACGTATGTACTAACGTAACACCTTCAGCTACATGACACATAGACAACAAACGGTAACAAACTGTCATGTGCAAGTGTCTGGTTTGTAAATGTAACATATTAACAGTTATTCAGATAACTATAGCATAAAGAACATGCTTATAAGTTTACCAAAGCATCAGTATTATCCCAAATCACTAAATCCATTCAATTATTCTTCCTCAGTGTTACTTCTTCTGCGTCGTTTGGAGCTTAAAGCGCCCTCTTGCCAGTGTGAAAATAACAAATAATGTCACATATTAGTCACTCCGGAGAATAAGTCGCACCCTGGCCAAAACTATGATTTATAATCCGGAAAATACAGTATTTCCAACCATCTGTACATTTTTGTGTAAATGTCTCTGTACATACTGAGTTTATGTTTATTTTTACCTTATTATATTAGTAAATGTATGCATGCCTTATTTGATTCTATACATATTGCTATTATTATTATTTTATTATTCATTGTTTTATGTTGCACCTTAACTCCGAAACAAGTTCCTATGTTTGCGAACTGTGTTCAATGACAAATCTAATTCTGTGATTGATTCTGTGATGACTCTAATGTTCACAAGGGATAAATCACGAGTCCAAGTCAAGCCTCTGAAAACCGGGACTTAAGTCCAACTCAAGTCTGAATCAGAATCCCCATCTCTGGCGTGTGCAGTTCAACTTTAGCTCACAACACCACCCAAACAAATCTGTTTACCACAACATAGTTCTCTTCTCCCACTGCCTTAATGTCTTTGTCAATAAGACCATTAAACAGGTTCTAATAGTATCTTGACATACTGCCTTGTTACATTAGCCTGATGCCTTTCGCGCTTTGTATGCAGCCATTATCCCCTGCTTTGTCAATGCAAAGTCTATTTATTTTGCCTTGCCCTCCTCTTCTACCTAAATGCCATGCCAACCAGCAATGAGCGCCCAAGTATCTAAACCCAAACTGGCAGTTAGTCCAGCTACTTATTGAAGCCATTTATCATCAGATTGACTGTAATGAAAGAGCTATTAGTTTGTGCGAGTTGGAAAAACATGGTATTGATGGGTTAGCTTTTGCATGAACTGCTAAAGTCCTTAGCATATTAGCGTATTCGTAGCGTAACAGCATAGCCTGTTGTTAGCGCTCCTCAAGGGGCTTTTACTGTAATGTATATGGACCGGCAGCTACATGTTAGCGCTTTCCTCAGTTAGCAGTTAGCACTTAGCGTGACTCATGCTAATAGATGGGGAAGGGTTAAGATGGTGTGAGGACCTGCATTAATGACTGTGGTTAGATGGAATATAGAGACAGCTGCTCATATGGCATCACTGACAGATAGTAGTGATTTACAAGTTCATGACCAAACGGTAGTGTTGTAGAAACATGGTGGGCATGACTGTTTGAATAAGCCTATATTATAATCATAATAATAATAATGCACAAGACTCTTGTTGTAATGCTCACAGCAATTAAAAACTGAAATTACAGAAAACAAGCTTGACGTTTCGGCAGGTTTTCTATTCTGAAGGTGCACTATGTAACCTTCCTGGTGAGGGTAGTGTACGCAACCTGCTTGTCTCCATAAAAATTATACTGTTTACAGTTCAGCGATGGAGTGGAATGCACAGAGGATTGTGAGTTGGAATCTGCCTCTGATGGTTTCTTGCATGTCTTTCCCGCTCTCATCCCAGTTCCACGCTGCATGGTCCAGTCTAGTAAAGCCTGTGGGCCACGAAATCCTTTCAAAAAACAAAAAGGGAAAACAAATATTTTGCTTTGCCAGGAATATTTCACAGTAGGGTATTGAATGTATTATCTCCATGAAGACAAGCAGATGACGATGGAGAGGTTTTTCAAGGCACTTATTCTGCAAAAACACACAATAAAAACAACATATCAAGTTAGAAAAGTTCAATGACATTTCTAAGGACAAAGAACGTGGTGGACCTCCAATCTGAAAGGTTTGCCCTGCATCAGACCTGGGAGCATTGACTTGTGTTTTTCTGCCCCCCCAGCAAGTTATTGATATTATTTATATTGTATTGTATGTTTCCTCTTTTTTATTGTCTTAGCTTGTAAAAATGTGTTGAAACAATAGATTACAGTAGTTTATATTTTTCACAAATGTGCATGAGCGTTTGTTACTGCAATGATGGCATTGGACCGGCCCTTTGCCATATGCCTGGATTTGAACTGGGCTCTCTGGGAAAAAAACATTTCCACGGCAAATACCAAGTCAATACCAAAATATTTACATTGCATATTTACTGCTGGCATTTCACCTCAGATTCACTGTATTCTATTACAATAACTATGGTATTTTCCATCATTAATTCACTCAACTAATCCTTTGCTATTTCTGTTCATGTTTCAGATTGAATTGTACCGTTATTGCCTGTTCCTTGCTGTTTGAGAAAGTACCAGGAAGCAGGAAAACAGGAAGCAAATGAGTGTAAGATTACAGCTCGATCTCTCATTCGACAAAAATGTGAAAGAGCACTATCAGGTCCACAATTATTTTGGTCACAGATTTTTAACAATCCATAGTTCATTCAGTTCTTCAAAAAAGAAAGAACTAATGCATGTTTAAAGTCCACTCACCTTCACCAAAGTTATTTATTGCTTCTTTCTGCAAGGCTTTTTTTTTCATTTACCATGCTGCTAGTTTGTCATTTCAAAAAGCTTCACTCCCTGCTGTTGCCAGAAGAGGGCTGGGGCACATCATTGTTCAAATTGATTAACTGATTTGATTTCTTATTTGAATTGTACATTTCCAACACACATCAACACCCACTTTCTCCACATATTCCATTCTAACACCTTGACTTGTCTCTGAACTTGTCAAGGAAACTATTTTGGTCTTTTATACAATTGTTCTGTCATATCCTCCTCTCAAGCTAAGTTAATACACAACTGATACAAAACCCAGCCGGACATTGGTGCATGAGCTCCTTTATGAAGCTCCACATTTATCGCACTTCCCTTCTGGATATGTCACTTCAACACCAGCCTATTACCACCTCTAACATCATGGTTGCATCAAAATTGAAAAATGTCCACGAGAGCAATTAGGTTGGCAGATTTCCAAGCGTTATCCTCAAGCCTTGCAAAAGTTCTCCTCGAAACAAATGGCTAATTAATTGCAGAAGTTGACACACTTTATAGGCCTACAGTGACAAATGAAAGGGTTCTCTGTATACTTTGAAAGCTAGGCTATTATAATCAAAGTACATGGGAGAGTGCCAAAGGGGTAGTCATTGTAACATCGCGAGAGAAAGTGCGGTAATTGACAATGATGTAGCTCTTTGAGGTTAGGAGTTTTGTCATGTGAACTTTGATCATCCCTTGTCAAACAAACAGAACTACAGGGTTTTTTCTTTGGCTGAAAACAGGAGTTGTAATGAGAACAAGAGGGCAAAGAGCAAGATTTTGACATATTTTTTAAAAGTTAATTAATGATAAGGGATGTGCTGTCAGAAGTTCAAAGTGTAGACAACTGTGGCATTCAAGTCTAATTGTATTATTCCAAAATATGCATGTAGCAAACAAAGTATGATGATGTAAATAGCCAAAAGTTTGACAATAATATGGAGTGTTTAATTGAATGAATGAATTTAGCCCAAATACTTGTGAAACAAGCATGAATGAAGCAACAGACAACAATATAACATATTGATAACCACAAGACTGTTTACAAAAGCTTGAAAAAGAGGAGGTTACAGACAGGCTGCTGTATTACAGACTGTATCATGAGGAAGCTATTCCATGCATTTATGGCCTTCCAAAAATCCGCAAAGAGAATGTGCCACTCACTCCCATTGTGTACAGCACCAATTCCATCAAATACAATGTGGCCAAACATTTAACAACCCTCTTGGCACCATTGGTGGGGAACTCGGAACACCATGTGGAAAACAGACATCATTTTGTAGACAAAGTGAAAAATCTCCAAATGGACCCAGATAATTTAATGGTTTTGTATGACATTGTGTCCCTTTTCACCTGCATCCCGACCTCTGAGGCAGTAAAAGCGATTAGAACGAGACTTCAGGAAGACACCACCTTACAGGAAAGGACCAAGCTGACACCTGTACACATCTGCAAACTACGGGGCATCTGTCTGAACACCACATGCTTTAAATTCCTGGGACATTTTAATAAAAAGATTCACGACTGTGCAATGAGCTTTCCCGTCTCTCCCATCGTGGGCCAATTTATACATGGAGCAGTTGAGAAGAAGGCACTCACCTCCTTTTCAGTAAAGTCTTTGGTACCGCTACGTGGTGTCACTTTGTGACATTTGTGATCAAGAAACAAGAGCTGGAAGCCTTCTCAGAGCACATCAATGCGTGGGCTTTATCAGCACAGAAGACACGCAAATTCAGAACCACAGACCTGAACATGCACTGGGACGGTTTGCAGCCGAGTGTGAAGTGGCTGAGATGAGAATCAGCACCTCCAAATTCGAGGCCATGATTCTCAACCAGGAAAAGATGGCTTGCCCTCTCCAGGTGGGTGGGGTGTCCTTGCCCCAAGTGGAAGAGTTCAAGTATCTCGGGGTCTTGTTCACGGGTGAAGGAAGGATGGGAGATTCACAGGCGGATTTTGGAGGTGCTGATCCTCATCGCAGCCGCTTCACACTCGGCTGTAAACCGTCCCAGTGCATGTTGCAGGTCCGGCTTTGATGGAGCCATCAGGACAACATCGTCTGCAAACAGCAGAGATGGAATCCTGTGGTCCCCAAACCGGACACCCTCCGACCCCTGACTGCGCCTAGAAACTCTGTCCATAAAAACTATGAACAGAACCGGTGACAAAGGGCAGCCCTGGGGGAGTCCAACATGCACTGGGAACAGGAACAATGCGAACACAGCTCCTGCTCCGGTCATACAGGGATCGGACAGCCCTGAGCAAAGAGCCCGGACCCCATATTCCCGGAACACCCCCCAAAGGAAAGCCAGAGAGACACAGTCGAACGCTTTCTTCAGATCCACAAAGCACATGTGGACTGGTTGGGTAAACTCCCCTGAACCCTCGAGCACCCGATGGAGAGTCTAGAGCTGGTCCAGTGTTCCACGACCGGGACGAAAACCACTCTGCTCCTCCTGAATCCAAGGTTCGACTATCGGTCGGAGTCTCCTCTCCAGTACCTTGCAATAGACCTTACCGGGGAGGCTGAGGAGTGTGATCCCTCTGTAATTGGAACACACCCTCCGGTCCCCCTTCTTGAACAGAGGAACCACCACCCCGGTCTGCAAGTCCAGAAGCACGGTCCTCGAACACCACGCGATGTTGCAGAGACGTGTCAGCCAAGACAGTCCTACAACATCCAGAGACTTTAGGTACTCAGGGCGGATCTCATCCACCCCGGAGCCCTGCCACTGAGGAGTTGGCCTACAACCTCAGTGATTTCAGCTTGAGTGATGGATGAGTCAACCTCCGAGTCCTCAGTCTCGGCTTCCGCTTCGGAAGACGTGACAGTGGGATTAAGGAGGTCCTCAAAGTATTCCTTCCATTGTCCGATGACATCCCCAGTCGAGGTCAGCAGGACCTCGACTCTCCACTCGTTAATTTAGTTTATCTATTTATTTGAATTGGACAGCATACTATTTACAGTATGATCATGAAACACATTTAAATGCAGCAGAAGCTTTTCAGTCATCACTCATCAGGTCAGAAGAGGCATTACTATGTGCCACAAATCGATAGCAGGTGTGACTAAATTAAAACATGTTGCATGAATTTGGTGCCAAAATATTTTGATAAGTTACATGACAGGTGCCAAGAACTGCCACATCGTTCAGTTAGTGACTCATATTTGCAGTAGATCGCCATCAGTAGAGTTACCATGGACACCATATGGTTTATCATTTGGCTGGGACAGTGAATGTTGATAAACACTATAACATACTGGGTTCATTTCCATCTGCTCTCACTAGAGGCAGGATGAGTGAAGAGAATCTCCTTTTCAGTGTTTGCACACAAAACGCCGTTTTCAACCTGGCACTAAAGCATTTTCAAAGAGAATGTTGGCGTTTGCCTCAAACATCACAAATGATAAATAAATGTTGTTGTTTTTTTATAAAGCCAAGAAAACTCCACATTGCCTGTAGCATTACATTTGCACTGAAATATTGTCTCCATCGGTCTGGAATATCTCAACCCTCCCTGTCTGCACTGATGCAGTCTGGGATTGCATCACGAGACTGAGCACATGCTACATCAGGTTTCCCTACACTATGGTGGAACAGGCCAACATCAAAAGGCAATTTGAAGCAATGACTGGTTTTCCTGTGATGTAATTAGGATTCACGCAATTTACTATACACATATTGCGAATTATATGTGATTTTAATATGTACTTCACTAACATAGTTGCAATGCACGCTGGTCTGGTTCCACCCATGACGCGTTCATACTATCACAGGGGACAGACTACATGCAGGCGCAAAGCATTATGGCTGGTTACTGGGTATGTATTAAAGTATTTCATTCAAATTCACTGGACTGACCTCATTGTAATTATATACCACGTTGAACAGGAGACAGTGGATAGCCCCTAAGACAGTGCCCCCTGACCCCGTTCATGAACCCACAAACTGCATGGGAGGTCCGCACAGACGGTTACACGTGGTTGGGGAGCGTGCCATTGGATTATTAAAATGCCTTTGTCGCTGTCTCGATGCGTAAGGGTGCAGGTTCCTATATAGCCTTGGCCTGCGGGGTGCTGCCCCCTGATTTGCCCGCGCTTCCTCCTCGCCCCCACAACCCGGGGAACGAACCCCTGCTTGGCACGAAGAGCACCTGCTGGGTGTCGGGAGGATGTAATGCACCGTTTTTAAAGAGAAAAGACGATAAAGGCAAGGTTCACTTCTTTTATAATTGTCTTACGACTTCAGTCATGTCAGTCAAAACCTTGGTAATTTGTGACATTTGTTGTTAATTGTCTCAATTGTCTCTTTTTGCAGTTGGACTACTGTTGCCGTGACCACCCGAGCGCCTTGGGCTCTGTCTGAGTCACAAACTGGTGGCTCTGGAAATAAAACAAGGAAAACCTCATCACATTTGTGTTCAAGTAGATCTGTTTGCAAACTAGGAGTAGGAAATATTTATTTTGTTTCAACAAGTGCCACAAATCCTATGGTAATAAGCAAACTTTAGAAACTAGAGGTGGAAGTTAGATAATGTGATGAACATTATTGATAACAACAATGTGTCTGTGCCAACTACAAATGACAAAATTAAAATGTTTTGTGTGCTGCCTACATCAACTGAATGGCATTGAAAGTAAACACTCGCTACTGGAATTGCCCAGTGTTGGGTAGCGTTACTTTTAAAAGTAACTTGTTATGTTACCTCTTTACTGCCCTGGAAAACTAACACTTTAAGTTACTGCTCTACTTTGTTATAAAAGTAACGTGTTTGAGTACGCGAACATTATTCTATTACCTATATTGTTTGCGTTGCTGAACACAGTAACATAATCATTAAAATATCAAATAAACAAGCAATGTAAATGAGGGGCTATAGACCTCGTGCAGTCACGTGACAAATGTCAGTACACCTTTAAGGCCGGACGGCAAAACAAGCGCATGCTCACACCTGAACACTACAGCGAGAGCCCAATTACACAGATTGTATCCAAAATGAGCGGTCAGTCGTCCAACCCGACATTATCAAAATATGGCGAGCATTTAGATGGTGACTTAAAGAAACGATATGTGGCCAAAAGTTTACTTGTCGGGGTGCAGGACCCCTATAATTTGCCTGCAAGTTTATTCAAGTCAATTCAAGACTGCCATCCATCCGACATCCCGGACTTCGCGTACCACGACCTGTACAACTACTTAGTTAATAGTCATTCCCACTTCACAGGAAAAGCAATGAAAGCTTACAAAAGTTTAGATGCGTATAATTACTTTGTGTCAGGATGGGTTAGTGGAGTCCAGCCGTGGAAAATGCCGAATAAGCCATTGTTTTTAATCATGTCAAAGGTGAGTGCAATTTCAATTCAAAATGTTTCATTTATTCAGAAAGTGGCACTGACGCATCATTTTCATATTTATAAATCAATGTTAAAGGTGGTATGGACGATTTTTCGGCGATTTGAGAACGCAGGTGGAAGTGCGCATGCCACTCCCCGTGCGGACTGATACAACACACACGTGCGTTTTGTTTATTAGTGCAACGGAGCGTATCGCATCTCTCGTCTCCCGTAGATTTCTGTCCACTTCTGCGTCAGCTCGAACTGTCTTTCTCCGTCTTCATTTTGCCCCGTACACTGAGGGAACTATATTATGATAGATCCATGCGCTTAGGCACACGGAAACGTGGGCAAGAAACTGCACGCAGCTGCAGGTGAGCGATAGGTACGTTTTATGATTGATACGTGGCAGGACAAATGATTTATCCACGCCACGAGGAAATATGATAAAAAATTTGCTGAAAAAAATCGTCCATTTCACCTTTAATTGATCAACAGCAGCTCTGTCAGTCTCTTCTTTTCTCCTCTGTTTACACTGCTGTCTTCTCTCAAACGTCTCCAGCACTCGTGTGCGTTTCCTCTTTTCCACTGAGGACACAAAAGAGAACATTGATGGCACATAGGCAGGTGACAGGGGGTCATCACTTTTTTACCTGAAAAATACAGATGTGGAGACGGTTATCTGTCACTTTCTGATTTAAAAAACGGAAAATGCTAAGTATTTCGATGCTTAGCACAATCTATCTTTAATTTCAGGCCTGTTACAGTTCAATACAATAGCTTTTGGCTCAAAATACAAACCATTCGGGAAATGATCGCTGCAAATTCTGCTGGTGGCACAAGGCTTCCAGACTTTTCTCTTCACCGCAGTCACCCATCTCGCTCGTCTTTCTGGGTCTTTTGGGAAGCAATAAAATGATATACCTTCTTTCTTCCCCTGTCGATTGGTACATCCATACGCTGAGCACGAGATTACCATGTTTTCATGGTTGTGTTTGAGGTGAACAGATGTGAACAGAGACTCAAAAGTTCAGTGTTGGCAGTGTTGTCGCAACCTTTGCTGGGTTGTTTTGCCGTCCGGACGCATGTGTGACGTCACCCTCTGACGTCAGCTGCACGAGGTCTATACAATAAGCACGTGTAGGCCTGTCCTCCAGCAAATACATCACTATATCAAAATGAGTGGTTTGCCAATATCACAACACACACCACAACGCACTTGTTTTAGCACTGTAGTTTACTTAAAATCAAACTCACCACATCGCTGTTACACTACATTTACTCCTCAGCTACAAAGTAATGGTTATAATGAAGGAGAAGGAGTTTTTCAAAACGTGCTTCTGAAAGTTTATTTCTCTTTGACGTAAGGACAAGAGTCACTAGTGGCACAATGCACATGCCCACAACACGCTGAAACAAGGGTTTGGTGCTCTCTCTCTCAACTCTGCGGCTGAGAAACAAACCTGGCTCTGAGATTGCGATGAAGAGATGACCCCAGCAAAGAGATGATGACTTAATCAAAACTAACTCGTTACTGATTTCAAAAAGTAATTAATACAAAACTAACGAATTCTGTTCCGTTCCTCGTCATTCTAAAATTGTATTACTCAAGCACTTTATCAGCTCCAACTCTCCAATGACAAAACAATGTGGACAGGTCAAAGCTGGGATCAAACCATCAACTTTGAATTAATGACCCAAACTACCAGTGGGCCACTGCCTCCCTTTGCCCGTCGACAGCAGTGATAAGCCAAATTACAGATTTTTGTTTCAATCTAATGCCAAGTAATAATGAGATATTTTACTTTCCAATTGCTTATACATTTGTTTCAATTTGTTTCAATCATATTTGTTTATGTATAAATAGTTCAAAAAATATAATAAAAAAAATTGTGACACCCAAACAATAAAAAACAACCGTCAAATCAACATAACACAATGTGCACAATGTGGTAGAAGCCAAAAAGGCTTTCACAGACACCGCTCTCAAAAAGTGAAGCAAAAAAACAAAAAACATTACATTACATTACATCGTGACATATTATCATATATTGGCATAATATCATATGATTGTCATAATGGTACAACTGATATAAGTAAAATAAAGTAGGAAGGCCAATAAGAATTGTGCAGTGCCCTGAATATAAATGAATGATAAATATATCATTATATATTTAAGAGCTTCAAGTTAAAAATAATTAAAAAAGGCGCACAAGGAGCATCAAGTTTGGAATGTGTTGCTAATTTTCAAATTTTTCTTAAGAATAAACATTTTATTTATATAAGTAATGAATCTGGCCCAGTTTTTCAAACTAAACAGTAACATCCCAGTGTTGTTTTATGCAAAACTATTTGATCTTGTGCAACTGAGGCATGTAATACCCGGCTCAAAACCCAATTTCCCCAACCATACAGATGCAAGCCAGTTACTATACCCACCTGGGCCTTTTCTATGCAGTTACAGCCCCTATAAGCATACATATGTGGTGTAATGCATATGAATTACACTGTTCTCAAACAGTCACCTGCTGTTTGCCCCAGGGCCTTCTAAACCAGAGTTAGAGAGAGGAATGGAGAGCCCATCACAGGCTCTTGAACCGTCTAAACAATCAGCGAGATGGGATTCCACAATCAGCTACTCGTACATATTCACTCTGTCTGAACCCTTTTTAGATAAACAGAGTCGTACTGTTCCCTCTGGGCTGAGGCCGTGATGGGAGAGAGGTCCATGGAGCCTCCAGCTCTGCTCCTGCTCGGCTTGTGGAGGTGTACACTGTAAACTCTTCAAGCCAAGAGGGACGTACAGAGGAACATGAGTGAATGGATAAACTTAGTGCTTAGAGACATCAGCAAAATGATGAGATAAAGGGAAAGAATGATGAATTTGGAAATATTACTTCTGAGGTTTAGGCCCTGAAGAGGAGGCAATGGAGACCTGAGGAGGCTGATGGTTTTGCTGCTGTAGAGGGCATGGACCAGAGGGATTGGGAGACGTTAGCTGTATTAGTTTAGATGTTATTCCAACTGCAAGAATTTAGTTTTGGAAAACCACCTCAGCTCTATGCTCCTAAAGATTTAACAACAAAATCTGTTTTAGCTTGATACAGATTTTCTTTTCTTTTTAGCTTGATTCATACTTTTTTAATGAATCCTGTTTCGTAAGTACTCTCATCTTTGAGCCTCTGAAAACCCTCACACGTTCTGAGCATTTCTGTGTGCATACATTAGCTAGGTTTTGTTTATTTCCCCATAGTCATTCACTCTTCTGCCAGTAGATGGAGTGCTAACACCAATCCTGATGAGGGAATGGCTTACTGGTAAAAAGTCTTGTGTGGTTTTCAATACATGCATTATTTTAAATTCTAAAGCATTAGATACAACGGTACATGAGCATGTTTAAAGGCCAATAACAAGTAATACAAATAATATATAATGTTCCCTTTCCCTTTAAAATGATTGAGCGTAAATCCCCAAAACAATAGAATTTAAATGGAGAATTATAGAAAAGGGAATCATTGTTGAAATCTGATGTAAACTAAATCGATTTGCCCAAAAATGTTCAATGTTCATGTGCACCAACAATGCACCGTTTCTATGGTCGGCTTGAAAACGGCTTTGTTTCTGTGTAGAACTTATTCGCTGTCGCAGCCATAGGCAAAATATTACAAGAAACGGTGTACACAATTACTGATGGCGCCCGTGCTGACTTCTGACAGTAAAGCACTCTCTCCCTGCAGTACCGTCTGCACATACAGTATGTCAGAGGTTAATGCAGCGCCCGTGCACACAGGGAGAGTATATCAAATGAGTATCATGTGCCACTGCGAGCTGCACAAACACCTGGGGGAGAATGGTGATTGATTTGGCCAAAGGAGCATCTCGACGGCCTCTCTGACGCTTGACCACAATGTACCAGCAGCTGTGTTCTATGTCAGCAATTATCCTCAGCCACAGTGAAGAGGCTGGCGACAGAATGGAGCGAAAATGCAGCGACTCCGACCAACACATCGGACATTCTTCTGCTGCAGTACACAATGTTTTGTCTTGTAATTTAGAGTATGTATTTTGTAAAACAGCTCAACAATCACAAAGGAGGAAGAGCCTGATGCTTTGCCATGTCACACTAAATGGGTCTGAAGCTGTGCGTGTGCCAAAGAGTTTACAAGTGCTGGGAACAAGATGGGGTGCACTCACATTAGGCTTAAATCGTGCCCTGCTCAAGCACGATTGTGGAGAGTTCTGTGGCTGAGACCTGCACGAATCAAGCCACAGCCGGGTGACGTCATCATGTAGCATTGTTGCTTTACATATAGTCTAAATCAGGGGTGTCCAAACTTTTTTCACCAAGGGCCGCATTTTGAAACTTAAACGGGGCAGAGGGCCACAAACAACTTGACAATGTCGAATTTGTTGAATGACAAAGTGAATCATTTGAAATTTTGCATTTGATGTAATTGCGATGAGCCTCCACACCTGGAACATTAATATTAGGTTGGTACAACATCAATATGCCTGAATTTTCCCAATTTCAAAGTAAAAAGTACTAGTTTTTGTTGTTTCGGCCGACATAGCAGGAAGCTGGAGGGCCAACAAAAATTGGTCTGAGGGCCGCATTTGGCCCCCGGGCCCTAGTTTGGACATGCCTGGTCTAAATTGTAATTAAGTACCTTTTGCCAAATTCACTTTAGCTTCCATTGCTGCAGTGTGCACTTTGGGTCTGCGATCACCTTCTTCACCTTACCAGCTTTGGGGCATTATGCACGTAGATACTATTGCCTTTCAGCATTTAATGATGTACAAACGTCACAGATCTGCTCCACATAAACTAAAGCGAGGCTGCACTCACACTAATGAACTTGTGGTATTACAGCCAGCTGTTTGCTCAAAACACATACACCCTCTTTTCCCATTTTGTCTTAATATCTTCAAAGAGAGCATGAAATTTAATGAACATCTGCGTTTCCATGGTGACGGGTGATGGAGAAAAGCCCCGTTGCCATGGGCTTTGGGGCGCAGATTGAGTTAAAAGCTCCATAAATACACTGTCAACACATTCAGAGGACTCCTGAGACAGACGGGGGAACCTCAGACACTGTAATATCAGATAAAGTATGTCTAATATTTAGCACTTTTAATGTTAATGAGTGGAATTTGAATGTGTAAGATGACGACACAGCAAAACTGCTGGTGTAAGCGTAGGTTAAATAAGTGTATAGGACTGAATTATTATTGGTATTTTGGTAATCAATAAACCTAAATTAAACACAAAAAATACATTTAAAATGAATGGTGTTTTGTTTTTGGATTGTTACTGACCTTATCTTGATACATCTGCTTTGGCATTTCATGTTTTAGAATGTATGATAATGTACAGTGAGTACGAAAAGTATTCACTCTTAGTTTCATTGCAGCCATTTGCTAAAATCAAAAAAGTTCATTTGATTTCTCATTGATGTGCACTCAGCACCCCATCTTGACAGAAAAAAACAGAAATCTTGGCAAATGTATGAAATTGCTGTGACACTCATATCTAACTCACATGCTGTCCATTTCTTCTGATCCTCCATGAGATGGTTCCACTCCTTCATTGGATCATTGGACTCCAGCAGCGAGTCTTGCTGTGACTTATGGTCTTTACAAAAGCACAGGAGACCTCTACCTTTGATGTTACAATTCTGGGATATTTGAAACTGTAAAAGTGTTTTCTGAGAATCAGAGGGAGAAGACTTTGCAAGCCAGACTAATGACACAAGCACGTGAATGAAGGTAATTGAGGGATCTCCAGGTACGTTTTTGCTCAGGGAACAATGTTATAGAACAAAGTTAAAAGCTTACAAGATTTAATTTTGTGTCTATATATGTTTAATTTTAATATTTGTTCTAATAGGATAGATCTAATTGAAGGACCACCCAACCTAAAAATATAAATATTCCAACTGTGGCTAAAAATTGGCTGCGAAAGATTATTATATTATTGTAAGTGTAGTGTCTTTCCCACCACTGCAACATCTGATATCACACAGACTTTAAGCACAGACTTTAATGCCTTTTTATGAAACTTCTACCACCGACTGCTTCAACATAACACAGGTTTGTCTTTAACCTTTAGAAACACACAAGAGGCATGGATTTAGAGACAAGTGGTGATCCTTTACACCTCACTGCAGCAGGACACTGTCACCTCCCAGTTGTTTTGGCCCTGATCTGTGGGATAGTGTCAGGGTGTGTGGATGTCCTCCTCGGGCCAGTGTTTGGAGGATGTCTGGATCATACAAATATAAGACAACCTCGGCCCCTAAGCTGCATGTAATTACCCCCCTGACAAAACACTGGAGTGTGGAGAGAGGAGAGTGCCAGGCGTTTGGAGAACCGACAAACTCCATCTTTGTCTGAACGCAAGCGATTGTTCTCTGCAGCTACTTTCTAAACTTGGACTTAGGGTGCATACTTCATAGCTGTTACGTAGCAACTATATTGTAAAAACAAAAACTAACTACTCAATAGTTATGATTTGACAAATAACAATACCTTTATTTTGTAAACTGTCCCAATGATCAGTTTAGGTTGGATCATTTGCTGAATTGGTCACAAACAAATAAGAACAGGCTTAACACATGATTGTTGCTCAACAGACATAGATCTATTTCAATTATCATCATTTTAACTGTTAAAACATCCATTTCCCTCATTTCCTTGCAGAAGCGCTGCACTGTTTGAAAACATTTCAAAGAAATGCATTGTGGGGAATTTACTTTCCTGAAGTCCGCATCGCCGGTGGTGAATTGCGAACCAAAACATCCTAAAGAATTGGGACATCCTGCTCACTTCAGTAAGCATGTGCGGGTACCGGCCCGGGACAGGGCTTGTCTCTGCATTCTTGATTGGAATGTCGCTTATTGATGACATAGACAGCGATTCTGTTTTAAGAGGCTTTTAATTTAGTCCATTTGTTGGCTAAATAGTTACACGAAGGGGAGTTTTAAGGTTTTAACACACATCATATCAAGATTAGAACAGGACCAAACTAAGTCAACATCAGGACAACGTCGGGCTCAGACCAGGGCCGACTCAACAATAATTGCAGCCTTTCATGACATTTGTCATTTCACAGCTCCTGAGACACCAACCGTAGCTATTCAATTTATTTACAAAAACTAACTTCCAAAAACTGTTTCAGGTATGTTTCAAAATCATCTATAACTACATTTGAAGAATGTGTGGTGATCCTGCAGTGAGCCATGAGACCTGAGCTGTTGAGAGCATGAGACAATTAACACAAAAAAAAGTCACTGGAACAAAAACACACCGCGCTCGAGTTGGCAGTAGAATTCTCACCCAACATTCTCATTTCTCACGTTCTACATAGAGTTAAATTCAGAGAGCACAAATGTAAGCGGCTGTTCTCACACTCTGGAGAAGTGAGGGAAGTCGGTGTGGGCGAGTCTACATCAAAAGCAAATATAACAGCTTCAGATTTTGTCGTCTTTTGATAATGTGCTGAATCACAAGACTACCACATCAGCTTAAAAATGTCTGCATCTCGAACATGTGACTCCTGAGAGACGGATGTGCTAGATTCATTCAGTTAACAACACATTAAAGATGCAGTGATGTGGATGTAAGGATCACATGTTACATCTGCAGATGTTTCACTTCATGTTCTTAGGTCTTGTTAATATTCTTAAAAAGATGTTTGTCAACTTATGGTGTCAGATTTGATCATTCAGAGGTTTCTTAAAGGCCCTTGTTAAACTTTAGGATACCTTAGTCTTGGTATTGTATGTTTTTAACTCTCTGGAAGTGAAGTGTTAATTGTTGGCTTCAAAGTTAGTTATCTTGAACCAAAGGGGTTTAAAAACCTGTGAAACTGGAAAGAGTTTTCTATTAAAATGCTGAACTTCGGGCTTCAGCATACAGGGACTTTTGCCATCGCTGAAGCCGTCCCTGCACACTTTTGGTTGAAAACATTCTGTTTCTTTTTATGGCGGAAGATACAAATTGGCAGATATCTTCTCCTTTTTGTCTTAAAATATTTAGAACCATCCATCAGAACCATGGGAAAATAGACACTCTTTCTAACAGACATATGAAATCACTACCAACGGATGTTTTGTTTTAATAGAAAATAGCATTGACCGATTATAGCTGGTTTTCCTCTGCTTCAGGTGAATGAACGGCTCCACACAGTGGCTTAGAAATACAAACTCATTCATCCATGTAGTTGTTTCATGACAGTAAATACGTAAATATTTGACCAGGTTCAACATTAACAAATCCAAAATGTATTCTGCAATTTATGTATGTTAGCAATAATCAGCAGTTAGCTAACTGTAGCTTAAATGAACCCACAGACATGAAAATAAATTGAATAGCTACGGTTGGTGTCTCGGGAGCTGTGAAATGACAAATGTCATGAAAGGCTGCAATTATTGTTGAGTCGGCCCTGGTCTGAGCCCGACGTTGTCCTGATGTTGACTTAGTTTGGTCCTGTTCTAATCTTGATATGATGTGTGTTAAAACCTTAAAACTCAACATATTTTTTTGTGGAACCCCACCGCAAAGCCCTTAAATGAACCCACAGACATGCAGTTATAGTTTAGCCTATGTCCCATTCGGCACATAACACGAAGAGCGTAGAGCACCAGGTGCTCCGAGGGGCACCAGGTGCTCCGAGGGGCACCAGGTGCTCCGAGGGGCACCAGGCCAGGTGCTCCGAGGGGCACCAGCCTGACCAGGAAGTTTGGATTGAATGATAGAATAAGCAGCAGCTGCACTGTTCCTTTTACAATTAAACGTGGAGTATATATAGTAGGCCTACTTTGTCTTTAGTAGTTTATCATTTGAACTAACTCTAGGACTCGACTAACGTCGACCGTCTCTCCAAAGCGAGTTGGAGATGCGCACGAGCAGCTCCACTGTACAAGCCACAGTTCAAACAAACGCAGACAGATCAGGGGCACAGCTGGAGCGGTTTAGACTCCACATTCATATTATTTGATCCACAAGGAGCCAAAAGGTCTTCAGATGATGAAAATCTGCCTCATATTAAACTAGAAACAGTGAAAAAGAAAAAATGAAACGAGGGTGATGCGTCGAGCTGGCGGGGCTCAACTTCTTACAAATGTCTCGATCATGTTTTTATAAATGCAACAGAAAGTGTCAATAGTTTGCAGCCTGTAGTGTTTTTAAAGCTTCAATCTGTTCTGCAGAAGAGCAGGAGAAGGGAGCAGGGGCGGAGCAAGGAAATTTAGGGACCGTGGGAGGCATGGAATGTAATCTTATTACATCTAAAATGCACCAGAATACAGGAAATTATATGATCCCCAGACCCCCTAGGGATTGTAATCGAAGCTATAATTTTTTTTTTTTTTTTTTTTTTTTATTATATAGGCTATTAAATATTATGTAATAGCCTATATAATAAAAAAAAATAATAATAATAATATTCAAAGGCTAGCTACGGCCCTGCCCTGAACCAATACTGGACTATAATCAAGTACAGCACTTTCAACCACATCTCACACTTCAAAATGCCAGGTGATTTTTAAAAATGTACAATTTAGGCACAATTTTATACCAAACTATTCTGAAGCTTAGATCCAAGAGCCCATGGAAAATAAGTTATTATAATCACCATCCAACAAACATCAGAAAAGGGTTTTTGCCATTACTAATGAACAGAATTCCCAAACATAGGAACTTCCATGGATAGTGATACAACTCAAGTACACAATGTATTTTCTTCTCTTCTCATTTCCCACGTTTCCTTACATGGAAAACCTCCCTCACCTTTCATTCCACACATGTAACTCTTCCTCCGTCTGGGGAAACTCACTCTCCCCTCACGGCTCGTCATTTATCACAGATGAATGCGTTAAAGCCACTTCACATTCAGCACCGGAGCCTGTATTATGCACATTCATGAGAGGCACCTGTTTGGCAGTCTAATCTATTCCCCTGTCGTCTGTGTGGGACGAGCTCCTGGTCTTCATGTCTCCTCTGTCATGTCCCTGTCTCCTCTTCTCTGTCTTTGGTCTTCTGAAGAATCACTTGTCTCCCTCAACAAAAATTCCAACCTGACCTTTGTTCGGCGCACATGAGATATTTTTGCGTTGGACACTTGATTCCTAATTGCTCTCCAATACAATAGAGTTTTTGATAAAGACTGTAGGTGGGATTCTCCTTCATGTCATGGGTTCTACACAGCAGCAGAAACATCAATGAAAATAGAAGATTTCAATGAATCCACCACACAGGGCGGTGCTCAGTGCATCTTTTGAAGACTAAATGTGCCTGGAATATTCAATCCTATAAATGTAGTCGATTGCAGGTGTTTATTTGCATAAAAATACATTCTTATTGTGGATGGGCTTACCTCTCCACAGATCTGACATGTAACTGACCAGCTTGTTAGCTGAGGTTGTGGACTCTCATCCAAGAATCATTCTCAAATTGCCCAATCCTAATCCTTCCCAATCCACAAAATTGTCCACAAACGCTTGTGCTATTCTTCTGGTCCAAACTACTGTGTCGTGTTGTGTACGGAAACATTTTCAGAAAAAGGAAGTAGCTATTGTTTTTTTTTTTAAATCTCAAAAATATATCATGTTGAGTTTTTCCATCTCAGCGCTCAGCCAATTTGCCTCCTCTGACACCCGCGCCGCCTCTTGATTCCATTATGGGTCATCAGTTATGGCTGAAACACCACTTCCTGTGATTAAGTGTCCAATTACAAGGCCATTTCGCCACGACGCCTTCATCCGACACATTAGAGGGCATTCCGCATCAGGTTGTCCACCATTTTTATTGGTTAAGGCCCATTAGGAAAATAAGATGTATTTTTATAAGAGTAATAGGAAGCGTGATTTGTCACGTATTAAAACTAAATGGAAGAGATGACACATCGATACATTTTTGGGTGATGCAATGGTTTTGCGCAAGGGCCAACAATGTTCAGATAGATACAGTTTGACGTCATAAGGCGCTGGTACAGCTGGCAGCCCGGTGTAAACGCTCTCTCTTCTTTCTCACACTTATTGTGCTTTATCTCCTATATTTTGTAAATTTAGTTAGTATATTTTTTCTATTTTACTGTACGATAGGGACACGCGCTGGAATAGTTTTTTAATTCAACTGTTTTTGACTTTTTTCGGCTGGATTTGAGCGTTTTTCGTTGCGTTCGTTGTGTTGTTGTGACGTGAGCAAGCTCCGAGCGAGCCCACCAGCCCCCCCCGCGCCCTCCGGCCGCGCTAAAGTACGGCGTGTCGTCGGTACACGTTTACGTACACGTTTATATGAAAGAGGAACTTCACGAACGATCGGGACACGCACTGGAATCGCTTTAAATTAACTTGTTTTGACTTTATTCTGCTGGATTGAGTGTTTTCGTCGTGTCGTTGCGATGTGTCTTGGCTCTGAGTCCCCCGGCTCCGGCCCCGCCCCCCGGCTCCGGCCCCGCCCCCCGGCGCCGTACCGCGTTTACACAAAGGAGGAACTCATGAAACTGCGGAGAACAGTCGTCTTACCCGGAGATCGCCACGTTTTCCCGGCGGACATCCTAAGGAAAACGCAACGAGGCAGACGGGCTGGACGTAAACTCTGAGAGAAGAGAGGGACAAACAGGAAGTCGGTTCCCGCCGTAGTCATGGGTAACGTGAGGTCCCTTCAAAATAAAATGACGGAAATCCCAGAGGATTTATAGGGACAGTAGCGTCTTGATTTTCACAGAGACCTGGTTAACAGCAGAAATGCCAGACTCTATTGTAGGTTTGGACAATTTTCATCTGCTGCGGGCGGACAGAACGAGAGAATGTTTGAAGAAAAGAGGTGGAGGTCTGGCGGTGTATGTGAACACGAGCTGGTCCAAACCCGAACACTGCACAGTGAGGGAGCAGCTATGTAACAAGGATATTGAACTATTGGCTATTGGCATGAGGCCATATTATCTGCCCCGGGAGTTCTCACATGTGATTTTGATCGCAGTCTATGTGGCCCCGTCTGCCAATGCTGAAGATGCTTGTGAAGCACTGCTCTCCTGCACTTGTAGGCTGCAAACACAGCATCCACAGGCTCTCTTCCTCATCTCTGGTGACTTTAACCACGCTTCTCCCTCTTCTGTTCTACCAACATACACCCAGTATGTTACCTGCCCCACCAGAGAGAATAGAACATTGGACTTGTTTTTTGCCAACACCAAGGAGGCTTATTCTTCTTCCCCCCTCCCTCCCCTGGGCAGCTCGGACCACAACCTTGTACATCTGAGGCCAGTGTATGAACCCATCGTGCGCAGGCAGCCTGTGGTGTCCCGTGAGGTGAGGATGTGGTCTGCTGAGAGCGAGGAGGCTCTGAGGGACTGCTTCAGCACCACTGTCTGGACTGAGCTTTATGACCCACATGGGGAGGACATCAACACCATCACAGAGTGCATCACGGACTACATCAACTTCTGTTTTGAGAACATTGTTCCCTCCCGGACGGTGCGGTGTTTTCCAAACAACAAGCCATGGATTAACCGTGAACTGAAGGCTCTGTTGAAGGAGAAGAAGAGAGCCTTCAGGTCAGGGAACAAGGAGGAGCTGAGGACTGTGCAGAAGGAGCTGAGGAGGAAGATCAGGCAGGCTGAAGCCGGCTACAAGAGGAGGATGGAGGAGCAGCTGCAACAAAAGAACATTCAGGGAGTGTGGAGGAGCCTGAAAACCATCTCGGGCTTCAAAATCCCCCCTGCCCAGACAGAGGGGGATCTACAGTGGGTGAATGATTTAAATGCTCACTTCTTGAGGTTTGATCGGTCATCCGCCCCTCCCCCTGCACAGCTGCATGCTCCCTCTTCCACAGCTGGACAATGCCCTGCATCTGTTCCTCTTCGCTTATCTGCCCCGGACCATCAGCTCCCCACTTCGCCTGGACTCACCCATCCCCCCAGCACACGGTCCCCCTGCCAACCACTGACTGTCACAGCAGCACAGGTGAGGAGTGAGCTGAAGAGGATTAAAGTGAGGAAGGCAGCAGGACCTGATGGCATCAGCCCCAGGCTCCTTAGGTCCTGCGCAGATGAACTGTGTGGAGTTATGGAGCATGTCTTCAACATGAGCCTGAAGCTGAGGGTGGTACCACAGGTCTGGAGACCTCCTGTCTGGTACCTGTGCCTAAGACACCGCGCCCCAAAGACCTCAACAGCTTCAGGCCAGTGGCTCTCACGTCCCATCTGATGAAGACACTGGAGCGGCTAGTCCTGGACCACCTCCGCTCCACCGTGAGCTCAGCCATGGACCCGCTGCAGTTTGCATACCGGCCTGGCATCGGAGTGGAGGACGCCGTCATCTCCCTGCTGCACCGCTCTCTCTCTCACCTGGAAAAGCCTGGCAGCTCTGTGAGGATTCTGTTCTTCGATCTTTCCAGCGCCTTCAACACCATCCAGCCGCTGCTCCTGAGGGACAAGCTGGAGACGGCTGGTGTGGAGTATGACCTGGCAGAGTGGATCCTGGACTACCTCACAGACCGACCCCAGTTTGTGAGAGCCCGGAACTGTGTGTCTGAGACTCGGACCTGCAGTGTGGAGGCGCCCCAGGGCACTGTCCTCGCGCCCTTTCTCTTCACCCTTTACACTGCAGACTTCAGACATGACACGGACAGCTGTGTCCTGCAGAAGTTCTCTGACGACTCTGCCATCATTGGACTCATCACGGACGACGATGACGCGGAGTACAGAGGACTGGCGCAGGACTTTGTGGACTGGTGTCAACGCGGGGAAGACCAAGGAGATGGTGGTGGATTTCCGCAGACGCCACCCCACTGCCCCCTCACCAGTGAACATCCAGGGACGGGACATTGAGAGAGTGGACTCATACAAGTACCTGGTGTTCATCTGAACCACAAACTGGACTGGACTCATAACACAGACGCACTGTACAGGAAGAGCCAGAGTCGGCTCTACCTCCTGAGGAGACTCAGGTCTTTTGGAGTGACAGGGCCACTCCTGAAGACCTTCTACGACTCTGTGGTGGCATCGGCCCTCCTGTATGGTGTGGCCTGCTGGAGCAGCAGCATCACAGAGAGGGAGAGGAAGAGGCTGGACAGAGTCATCAAGAGGTCCAGCTCCGTCCTGGGCTGTGCTCTGGACTCGGTGCAGGAGGTGGGGGACAGGAGGGTCCTGGCTAGATTCACATCTATGCTGGACCATGAGTGTCACCACCTGCAGGACTCTGTCCGCTCTGGAGAGCAGCTTCAGTGAGAGACTGATCCACCCTCGATGTGCGAAGGAAAGGTTCCGTAGGTCTTTCCTTCCTGCTGCTGTCAGACTTTATAACAAAAACTGTTAGTACTGAACATGTGCAATACTGACCTAACCTAATACTGATGTGCAATTCTGTCATATGTGCAATTGCTGTTGGAATTCATGTGCAATTCATGTGCAATTACTATGAAATTCATGTGCAATCTATGTGCTGTCGTGACACATATTCATGTGCAATTACTGTCGGGATCACATGCAATGGTATTTATTTATTTATTTATTTATTTGTCTATGGGAGTTTTTATTTATTTATAGGAGATCTTCTACTGAAAGTGTTTTTCAGACTTCCTATAAGTGATCTGTTCTTCTGTATCTACCTCTGTATCTACCTGCGTTGCACCAATGAAATTTCCCCATGTGGGACAATAAAGGAATATCTTATCTTATCTTATCTTATAGAAATCAAACTGGGGCCTATTATGTTCTGTGTTTGATTAATTTGATTTCTTTGCTTGTGTTACTCAGTATTGAATAGCTCATACGACCAAATCTACCATTTTACATTACCATGCTATCGTGTTAGCGGCTAGCTTACAAATCTTTTCCCACTCCTCTGCAGTTTTAAAGATTCAAGGTGTTCAGATCAAGCCTGTGGCCCGATCAAATACATGCCGCAGGCCTTTGTGAGAGTGTGATAGCTGTGAATGCACCTAAGTACATCCTGAAGAGCTCTGGAGTCTGTAGATGGAAGAAAGCAAAGTCAAATCCGAGGACAAATGCTGCAAAAGAGCCGTGAGGGAGCTGCTAAACCACGTTAGCACAAAACGCTACAAGATAGTGTTTACTGGGGAACACATGCTAACGTGTTTATTCTTATCAAGGTCGTTACATGTTGAGAATCAGCATATCTTAATCTGATTGATGTTCAGGGAACATTGCATGCCTTATTAGCAAAGCAACTTAATAAACAGCTTAGGGATGATGCAGTTCCCATGTTCCCAAAACAGATAGCATATTCATTAGCATAATCCGTTACATGCTAGTGAGGGATTCTATTTAGATCGAAGATGTGTTAACACTGTAAACTTTGTGGATGGAGACATTTGCAGAGGCCGAGTCATTTTAACACTTTTTTGTTTGTTTTACTAGGTCTTTGGTTTAGTTTAAGGCCTAGTTTACTAGATCTAATTTAAAATCTTTCAGTAGACATTTACCATCACCTGCTTTAGGTTCAGTCATAGTGTAGACCTTGTTTTATGAAGACTTGGATTAGTCCACCTGATTCAGTCCAGGTTCGAAGGTGCTTTACAAAATGTTCCTGTTTTAAAAACGTGAAAACTATAACTAGTTCATCCAAAAGCAAAGGTTATTTTCAATGACAATAAGTTATGAGTACTGACCTTGTTAACATGTTTCGCTTACCATCGCAAACATGTCACATAGAAAGAAGAAGTTTGTAGCGATCAAACTTATTCCTTACTTTTTATACATTCCTATGTCTTATTATAAGCTCTTTTCCCATATACCAGAGCAGTTATGCTGTTGATCCGTTAAATCCTGAGCCCCTAAATCTTTCCCAAAAGCACTAACCTAATGATCTGTTTCTGAACATGACCTTGACCCTTTCAGTGTTTCTGTAGAGGCGAGTTCAGGGCGATCCACATTTCCTGGGACACAATCACAAACTAACAACAACTAGCATGCTAACAATGCACCAGCCTTTCGTTTTATAGACACAGACAGCACTCATTTTGACACATCCAAGCAGATTTTAAGATAGTTCTGCACTGGGACCAAACCAATTCCACTTAATTACATGACAAAATGGGTACAGCTCCTTAAACCCTGATTTAGTCTTGATTTAGGCATTTTTAGAATAAATTGACTGATTTAGTCCTGGGCCCTGTAGTACATTGCCATAATCACATATTCATCCTGACAAGTAGTGATGGGACAAGACACATTTATCACAAGACGAGACGAGACACAAGATTGGGTCAATGGGAACAAGATGAGGCATTACATAATTTGCATGGATAAGATGTGCAGCTCAGTTCACAATTTTGGCCTCACATATTTTATTTATAATTTTCCGTACCGTGTAGCATTAATATTTGGAACTACGGCTTCTCAATGTATTAATTCATCTTCATTTAGGCAGTGAAGTATCTGAAAACTGCATAGGAATGTGTAGGATAAACAGGAGAGGCTTCCTGGTCGAAAAACAGGAAATGTTGTTGTGAGTTACTGAGCGATGAAGAATGTGTAGGTTAATTTTCTGACCTCTCCTGAGTGTAAGACGATAGCCGTAAAATTGCATACAGCTGGACCCGTGTGGGGCCAGGCTAACGAGGGAGTATAAAACCCTCCTGTTGAGGGAAAACGGGGTCTTTCTCTCAAATTGGCTATGAGGGGACCCAGATCGTCGACATCTGTATTTGACTGCTGTTTATTCATGGTTAAAACCATTTTCTAAATCAAGAAGCAGTGTCAAGCGAGCTGTCTTTTGTCTACCCAACGCACCTTCAAAACACTACCTCTGGAGAGGCACCACAGCAGCTAACAACCCATTGAGATGAAGAATTAAATCACTGCATTATTTTTTTCATTTTCTACCGCCTGTTCCCAGTAGGGGTCGTGGGTGACTTTGGGCCTTAGGTGGGGCACGTCCTGAACAGAGGCCAGCTCGTCGCAGGATTGAAATACTTCACTACAATGAAACTCAAATACATTGCGAAAAGTTTGTGCAACCCTGGTGTGGTAGTAACCATTTTAAAATTCCGCAGCAGTGGCGAGGGCTGCGGGGTCAGAAGTCTCCGTGGGGCTGTTCTTTGCCGTTCTCTTCTGTCTTGTTGCTAAATAGGTAATAAATAGCAGCAGTCTCTGACAAGCTGAGTAAATCCAGAGTGCTGGGCAGGCGGCGTCTCAGAGGGAAGGGCCGTATACTGACAATGAGAAGTGGTGATCGGACAGACAGGGGTAAACTGCAGGCAGAACAGACAGAACAGCGCAGAGGCAATTGTGAGGGGGGTGGATAGGGCAGGGGGGTGGGAGGAGGGAGAGGAGGGAAGAGGGGCACATCAATAAGTGAAAGAGAAGAAAATGTATTCCATGGAAAAGAATGAGAGGTTAGAGAAGTATGAGCATGGCAGATTGTAAGAATGAAGGTGCCTCTAGAGCTCCTGCACCACGTGACTACATTTGTTGAAGACGCCATAATGGAAGGGAAGAAACTGTGGCAACGAGTCTGAAATGTTGCTTTTGGAGTTTGTCTTAAATGAAGCCATAAATCCATAAATCCATCCATCCATTTTCTACCGCTTTATCCGGGGCCGGGTCGCGGGGGCAGCAGTCTGAGCAGGGACTCCCAGACTTCCCTCTCCCCTGACACTTCCTCCAACTCCTCCGGGGGGATCCCGAGGCGTTCCCAGGCCAGCCGAGAGACATAGTCTGTCCAGCCTGTCCTGGGTCTTCCCCGGGGCCTCTTCCCAGTGGGACATGCCTGAAACACCTCCCGAGGGAGGCGCCCAGGAGGCATCCTGAACAGATGCCCGAGCCACCTCAGCTGGCTCCGCTCGACGTGGAGGAGCAGCGGCTCTACTCCGAGCTCCCCCTGTGTGGCCAAGCTCCTCACCTTATCTCTAAGGGAGCGCCCAGCCACACGGCGGAGGAAACTCATTTTTCGACCGCTTGGATCCGCGATCTTGTCCTTTCGGTCATAGCCAAAGCTCATGACCATAGGTGAGGTCAGAACGTAGACCGACCGGTAAATAGAGAGCTTTGCCTTTCGACTCAGCTCCCTCTTCACCACAACGGTCCGATGCAGCGACTGCATCACTGCAGCCGCTGCACCGATCCGCCTGTCGATCTCACGCTAAAGACATCTCATGCTGAAGCCATAAATAACACATATTAAAAATGTATCAGAATAAACATTAGTGACCCTTGCTTGGTTCGAGTGTGCTTTCAAAGAGTTTAGGTTGCATCCTAAATCGGAAACATCTGGACATCTGAATCATTTTTTACCTTCTAATATCACAAAAAGTGCCTCTGGAGATGTTTGTGAGAAATACATTTTCTGTAGATATATGGTATACTGATATTGACAGATTATTATTAGGAAGTACTTTGTTGAAATACTCCCTGAGGCTGTGACATGCTCAGCGTTCGGCGTTCGGCACAATCTTGCAATTTGTCAGGACAAACTAAACAATTGTCTCCATGGAGATACTGTAAGTTTAATGCCGTACAGTGAAACATTCTGGCCAAATCAACTACAAAAGTTACATAGCGCACATTTATTAGTGTGTTTGTAATAAAGACACAGACAACTATATAAAACATTTATTTCTTGAAATGCAGATGCAAATGAGCTATCTCTTCAGTATTAAAACTCATTTATATAATAAGAATCTTCAGCATGATCAGGGTTTTGAGAGCAGAAAGTGATATTTCATATTACATTTTTTAATCAATACATCATTAGTGGACTATTGCAATTTCATTTTGTTTCTACTTTACGTAATTGTTTTTATTAGCTCATTTGTCACAACATCATAGTCTATTCATTTTTGATTGCGTGAGTGCTTAAAAAAAAAAAAAAAAATCCAGTGGAAAAACAAAAAAATGCAAGAATTGACTGTCATGCTGCTGGTTCAATAGTGGCAAGTACATGCGTTTTTACCTCTGCATTCAACAACATGCAAGAAGTGTGCTGGGGTTCAATATCACACCACCTACAATATCAGTCCAGTGAATCGTGTTGTATAGTTTGTATATGTATGGTAAGAGTGAGATGTCTGAAGATACTTCGAGCTGTTGACCTGGTTTCCACTTTTCACTGTCGCCGTCGTAAAATTGCCTATCTCCATAGAAACAAGAACCAGATAGTTATAATATTCCACATGCTAAACAAAGGGGCATGCTCAGTACCCACTGGTTTAGGGAGGACGAGTGTTTTCCAGAGCGTGTCGTGAAGGGCACAGACTTAAGAGCTAAACCAGAGGAACTGCCACAGACGGAAGAGAGAGAAGGACAAGGAAATGAAAGTAAAGTGAAATAAAGCAAGGACTGAGAGCAAAAAGACAAGACTGTAAGAACAAAACAGAAGCAGTTGAACTGGGACTTATATAAGATTATTGTCTGTTTGAATAGGAAGCAGAACATTTTAAGGAGCCTCGCCAAAAATGGAAATAGATAAAAGGATTATGAAATGAAAGAAAAGCTAGTATTGTTTATAACGACTGCTTTTTTCATGTAACAGAACATGATAAAAAAAAATAAGGGATTTCAGTTATGCAGTTCAAAGTGAAAAATGTATTGAGCGCTGACTGTGGCTTAAAGTTTATATTTTTAATGAGTATCTTTTCTGTCTGTCTTTATTTGGAGTATATTTAACTTTTTGGTCTTAATGTAGGGTAAATTTTAACTTATTTGACATTTTGTCTGTCTCTATGTCTTCATGTACAGCGGGTATAAATACACCAAATAAAGTCCAAATTAGAAAATCATGAAAACCTGTCATCTGCTCTTTAAATGTGTTCAAAAGGCCCTGTGCACTTGTAGTTAGTGGAGCGTCCAGTAAGGGGCGTCGTACATTTTAGGCTTTATTCTTTAGGCTTTATTCTTTAGGCTTTATGCTTTAAACTTTATTCTTCTATTATTCTTTCCCCCCTGTACATCTTAGACTTTAAACTAAATCACATGTGCTTGATGATATCACATGTGCTTTGAAGATATGTGTATATAAGCCCGGTACGGTGGCTGGTGGTAATAAAACAAAGACCATAAAACACCAAAGAAGAAGAAGAAGTAGAAGAAGTCGAAGTCGCCATTAACCATCTGTGTGAGACCTGCAGTGGTAAAAGTGATCCACAGAGACCAGAAGTAAGGTGAGTGCTTCCCTTCCCTGTAACGCTGTATTTACAGCAGTGAAGCACCAATTCTGCGCTGTCCCAGAGCCGGTGGCGTGTGGATACTTTTTTTAGCCAGAAAAGGTCAACAAATTTTCCTCAGACTTGGTTTGGTCTTGGTTTGGAGCTGGTTTAATTCAAATTAGTTCTGGTTTAGTCCAAGTTTAATTCTGGCATTTTCTTTCTTTCTTCTTCTCCTTCTTCTTCTTTGGAGGTTTATGGCGGTTGGTATCCAAGTGTTACATGACCGCCACCTACTCTAGTTAGACTTTAGACTTTATTCTTACAGTTTCAATGAATTCTACAATAATACTATATACACTTTTGAGGTCAACTTTGAGTCTCACATGCCCAAAGTTGCATAGCATGTACTTTTCAACTTGATGTGAAAGGGTGTCTAGTTATAATGATGGTCAAAGTCTTCAACCCTGATCGGAAAGTTTGAATAAAGTGATGTAATTTAATTTAATACTTTTCACGAAACAGAATGCAAACACAATATTTCATAAGATGTCAAACAGTAGCTTAGTTAAATGCTGAAGGTAGAACAGACTTGATAGATTTATGCTGGAAGATGAAAACTGCTGTAAAACATATAGATCACATTATATCACATCCTTGGAAAGACTGTGCTGCACATACAGAAAACAGAACAAGCACCACTTCTATAAATGGAAACAAATACACATAATATAATCGAGACTATAGGAACAAATAAAGCCGCACTCAAACATAAATTGCCATGTCCAGATTGCCAGAAAACTCTGACCTGCATTCACACATGCTTCATGTCCCAGGACATTGCCAGGTTTTGTTAGTATCCGCGCCGCAGACTCCATTTCCCATGTGCCCCTTGTGTTTGTCATGTGCTCCCATGGTTGTTTCTGTGTCTCCGCCCCTCACCTGTCTGTTACTTCCTGGATTTCCCAGTCGCCTCCCACCACACCTGCTGTCAGTCTTCTTGGTATCTTAATTAGTTTCTCCTGCCACTTGTTTGTTTCCCACCAATCACCTGCTTCTCTGTGTGTATTTAACTTCTGGCTCCCCTTTGTTCTGGATCTGTTTGTCACTTGATGTCTGTCCTGCCCTGCCTTGTTTACCTGCCTTTGTGGAATTTTGGATGTTTTGTGTTTTTTTTTAGACTTTTGGACATTTTGAGGGTCTGTTTGTACTGTTATGATACCGGAGGCAAAAACCCAAAAGCAGTCCAAAGGCAAGGCAAATTAGAATTTATTTACAAAAGTTCAAAATCCAAAGGCAGGCACAAAGGCTCAAAAGTCCAAAAAACACAAAACATCCAAAATTCCACAAAGGCAGGTAAACAATGCAGGGCAGGACAGACATCAAGTGACAAACAGACCCAGAACAAAGGGGAGCCAGAAGTTAAATACACACAGAGAAGCAGGTGATTGGTGGGAAACAAACAAGTGGCAGGAGAAACTAATTAAGGTAATGAGAAGACTGACAGCAGGTGTGGTGGGAGGCGACTGAGAAATCCAGGAAGTAACAGACAGCAGGTGAGGGGCGGAGACACAGAAACAACCATGGGAACACGTGACAAACACGAGGGGCACATGGGAAATGGAGTCTGCAGCGCGGATACTAACAGGTTTGCTCTGTTCACACTTAACCTGGCATTTGTCCCTCTGTATTTTAACACTGTAACAATGTGCTGCAGCATTTAACTTCACTGAAAATGGAACTTAACTGCACAGTGTAACCTGGAAAATCAAGCTTGTAACGAAAGAAACAAGCAATTTTCTGGCTTTATTCACACAAACGCCTTTCCTGCATTTAGCCATTAAGTTAATCAAATACAAACAAGGTTGGATTTCTTTAAATAACTGCAATGGAGGGACAGTTAGACTCTTAGTTTTAAGTTGGTCATCGAATACACATCTTCTAATTGCCATGTGTCTAATCGCCATATTTTCATCTTCTATATTTAGGCCTTTTGTCAACAAAGACACACTTGCAAGTCACTATGGGGATTTTCATTGGACAATCTGAGACGGTCGTCCAGTGTGACGGCAAACACTGTCAACTCCTCACCCGCCTGTGCACGTACATCAAGCTTTACAGTCGCGAAAGAACCTACTTCAAATATATTGCGGTCTTCTTTTGCAAAAGCTATAGCAGAACTCAGAATCGCATCGAAGCGTTCGGACATAATAAGGCAGCCAAGTCCGACGCTCTTTTCATGGCAGGTTATGGCGGCCGTGTTGGACTCTTAACTGGCGGCGTGGTGGGCATTATTAGCTCTGTGGCTGCTTCTGCTGCTCTGCTTGGAGACAATCTGAGCGCAGTCAGTGCCAGTGTGTCCTGTCTGGGAGGAGTGCTCGGAAGCATCTCGGGTGCAACGTTTGCCAGTGGGCTAGGGGGCGCTGCCTGGAAAGCTGCTGAGTCAACTGGATACTCCGTTAGCAACAAAGGCTATCGTCTGTCGTGGTGCGCGATTGGAGGAGCCACAGGTGCAACTGTCGGTCATGTGTTCGGCGGGAAGGTCGGAGCAGTAGCGGGCGTCGTTGGCGGGGCGTTGGGTGCGCTGTGCGGGGTCACTGCGTCCTTCCAGTGCAAACACATCCATTTAGAGCAGAATTTTTCTTGTGACGCATTTCGCCGAATTACCTCACCTTTGATTGCCGAGCTGTCAATCATCAACGCGATCAGCTGCCAAATGGACACTGGGGAGGGCGGCATGGCTTCGCAGAGTTCCAAGTGTCTCAACGCGATCTCCAGGACGAGGGATGCACTCGCCAATGTGGAAAAGGAACCACAGTCTGTTTCCTGTATGCACATAGCCACCGAAGACTTCCAACACATGTTTGAAGAGCTGGAAACGATGCAATGTGAAGCGGAGAAACTTTTGGCTTCATGGAACAAGCCCAATGTCATTTTTTCATGGAAATAAAACCAATGTATGGGATTCTCTGAAGTCTCTGTCTCTTTTTTTGACCGATCAGATGCAGTCAAAATAATGGATAAATCATTCCGAAAATAATTGTAATACTTAAGAATAAAATATGTGTATACAATCTGTTTGCCTGACCAGCCATTCCCACCACGTTTTGACAGACTACTTAACAAAACTGTGAGGGTCTGGGGGCTCGACCTCTAGGGCGGAGTTTAGAGAGCAGAGACAGAACCAATCACATAAACCCAGAAGTGACGCAAAAAACGCGACACGCTTGCTAGGATATTACGTAGCCCATGTCAACAAGGCGTGTTCCGCGTTATCCGTCCCCGAACGCAGAAAATGTCTCCTGAATCGGGATCACGTTCTTCGTATAACCGCATCTAACGCACGTTCATCACGGCAAGTAGAGCGGACTTTCCTGATTGTAAGAGCAGAAGTGAACACTGGGTCAAGAGCCGGCTCCGCCATCTTGAATGTTTTAGAACGGGGTGAAAAGCTACTTCCGTATCTCAGTGTGACGCGTTAAAACCTCAGCCCGGGATTGAATCAGAGGATTAAGGTCCGACGACTTCATTGGCTCCGACTTGGGTGCCAGACACTTCCGCATTTGAACAGAATGTGGGAGGGGCTGGCGGGTCAGGCAAACAATCTGTACTTATCCTATATCAACTAATAAATGCACAGTTTTAATTGTGCTTTGGTAAACTTTGTGGTTTAAAAGATGAAAAACTTTGAATAATGGGTACACACCACAACTTCAGGCAAAGGCTTTGGTGATTTGTGTCTGATGTAAAAATAAAATGGTATTGTTTTTAAAGTAAAGCTTGTTTTGGGGCAGAATTTTGTGCAATTTAAGGATGATGATGATGACTTGTAAAAAATAGTATTGCTTTGACCAGAATGTTAGTAGCCTGTACCAGCTAAGAATAGATTTGGCCCTGAGTACCATCAGAGCTAAACCAGGTTTAAAAAAAGACATTCTTAACTATTCTAAGGTCTAAAAGGAATACACAACTGCTTTACTAGTTTTAAAACAGGCTATACTTTTATGCAGCTTGTTAAAATCTGGAATAGTCTTCCCGAAGATGTGAAACAGGCTTCTACTCTGAAAATGTTTAGCCGTGCATCTGACGGAAAGGATTTTATGTCTTTATCTGTTTTGTGGCCCTCAGAGGCAACTGTTGTTGTGATTTTGGGCCTTACAAAAATAAATTGATTTGATGATGATTATGATTTGAATGCAGGATTGAGGGGTCTCCCACAATGGCCTGACAGTGACAGTCTGAACATCCTTGTGGCATTAGCATTATTAGCATAGCGATTATGACAGTATTGCACATGAATATGAAAGTTGAGAATCTATCCAATCCTACTTTATTTGTATCACACATTTAACCAACAAAAAGTCTCCAAAGTGCTGCACAGAGTGCAACCCAAGCACAGATAAAATATGTTAAAATAAGATCAATTTAAAAAAAAATACATACAAACCAAATAAAATAAAAAATAACAAAAGACGGTCAGAGGACCACACAATTCTCATTCCAGGTTAAATGTTAGTGAATACAAGTTTTAAACAAGACTTAAAAGCATCAACTGAAGGTGCAGTCTTTATGTGGGAGGAAGAGCATAAAATAGATGTCATTTGTTCTCTACCACGTGGGCCAGTTAAAAGATGTGCTGCAGATTTTGTAACTAACTGTGCGTATGGCAGGTTAGCTTGGCTGATCTCAGAGTACAGTGCATCACAGTAGTCAAGACATGTAGAGATAAAAGCATGGATTGCCTGCTCCAGGTCGCTCAAAGATAAAACCGATTTGAGTCAAGATAAAAGCCAGAGGTGATAAAAACTAGATTCAATCACAGCATTTCTTTGCTTGGCAAACTTAAAATCTACATCAATGATGGTGCAATCGACTCCTGGACGGTGGTCAGGCGGGGAAAGGCGTGTCGGGGCTGTCAGCGTTCGATGGAGGACGTGTGTGCGGGAAGGCGACTGCACGGGTGGCGAGAGCTATCATTGCTGCTTGCGGCTTTAATTTAACTTAAGTTTGTGATTTTATTGAATCCTCCATGATATGAACAGCGTTTTCGAAAAGCTTTTGTGATCGTTTCTCTTTAAACTACTCTCTCTTGCTGAATTAATAGATTTCTAATTAACGGAATTGCCGTTACACGATCTTAAAATGATTTTCAAACGCTATGAGCAGATGGTAATCCTTCTTCAAATGAAAACCCAAATGATTGTAGAAATACATTTGTACCTTAATTAATGTGAAGCTTGACTCATTACAGTCTGTTTCTTTGCAGGAATCCACTTCTCGTGTCAATCTGGAAATGGAAATGTCTTTAAAATGTACACATTCACATTCTGTAATATTAACCGGTCTGTCTTGTGACTGCACTGGGGTTCAGCCTGTAAATCATTACTAAGGCCACAGAAAATGACCTCACTTTTAGTCTCTCCTGGATCAGTCTATTATTTTCATCAATAGAGTTTTGTACCAATGACTCCTCCAGCTTGGTCCTTGTTGACAGCTCTTCGTCGATAACTGACCTACATTATCAGAGTTCATTATAATACTCCCTACAATGGAAGCATGACCAGACTTGAATGGACAAAACCACAATTTGTTCATCTCTGGGTCGTGTACTGATGGTAAAGTCAACAATTTAGTTCAATCTTGCTTTACGAAATACATTTAAAGGTGGTATGGACGATTTTTTTCAGCAATTTTTTTATCATATTTCCTCGTGGCGTGGATAAATCATTTCACCCTGGAGAGACAAAGAGACCACGAGAATGGACTGTTGAGCAAGCTTTATTCGAGAGTTATTTGGCGCTCAGACCCCGGCGGAAGACGTTGCAATCATGGGCACTCCATGATCTATTTGTATTAGATGTCTCCCCCCGGAGCCTGGAGACTGGTGGTGGTAGATGTTAAGAGAAGGTAGAGGATGAGGGGAATGCAGAGGAGGAGCAGTGGAGGTGGTGGGTCGCAGTACGGTTTGAGCGGCCGAGCCATCAGCCTGAGGGCTTAAATGTGACCGCCTGGTGCTGATTGGGAGCAGGGAGGAGTGACTTGAGAGCGTTGATTGGGGATGAGGAGCAGGTGCGAGGGCCATGGTACAGACGCCCCCTGACCTTTCACCCTACTTCTTTGGCCAGGAAAAACTGCATAACCTCTTTGGGATAAGCGCAGAAACCTGGGAGAGTCCATGGTGAAGGAGGGATCTGACTCTCACAGACGGACAGGCGGGCGCCCGCTTGAGTGCGATGATGGCGCTGGGGAGAGGGGTCCTTCCATGGAGGCCTTGATGTAGATGGATGGAGTTAGGTCTTCCAGGCTGAATTTACGCAGGCTTCATTTGTCCTGCCACGTATCAATCATAAAACGCACCTACCGCTCACCTGCAGCCGCGTGCGGTTCGTCCCCAGTTTCCGCGTGCCTAAGCGCATGGATCTATCATAATATAGTTCCCTCAGTGTACGGGGCAAAATGAAGACGGAGAAAGACAGTTCGAGCTGACGCAGAAGTGGACAGAAATCTACGGGAGACGAGCGATGCGCTCCGTTGTGCTAATAAACAAACGCACGTGTGTGTTGTATCAGTCCGCACAGGGGAGGGCGCATGCGCACTTCCGCCTGCGTTCTCAAATCGCCGAAAAATCGTCCATACCGCCTTTAATAAAACAAAGACATCCAGGCAAGGCTGCAATTGTCTTGTACTTAAAGATGTTACTTCACCGGTGGAGGGTCTGCCACATTAGTATCTCTATAAAGACATTAACAAACAAAATGGAAAAAATGCAAGATGGTTGTTATGACATTCTAGGCCTAACATTTTACACCAAGTACCACCAAAGAAAAGATTTGGCTTTCTGAGCAACCACCAGATCTAGAATGGGTCTATAACAGGACCAACACCCGAAAACACAAAGTCTTTGCGTTGTGTGTAAATCCATGTCACAGTCTGTTGTCCGCACTGAAGCCAAAAGTGATCTTCCTCCTCCTCGGTCCAGGTAAAAACACAAACCACAAGTAAATGTGGCATGGTTCAAATCCAGTGAGAAGATGCAGCCAAACAGCGTCGACATAAAGTTGCAGTCAAAAAGAAATGATCGCTTTATCGTTATAGCATAAGCACTGCTGTGCATCTGTTTCGAATATGTGGAAAAGAAAAGTGATACTTATCCTCAGAATCAGTTGAGAGCTGATGCCAGACTGGTTTGGTTGAATATTTGCTTTAAATCATAATAATAAATCATATTTTTTTCATGATATATTATAAGTAGGGCTGGGCAAGTTAACGGTGCATTTTAATGTGGTCCAGCCGGCTAAAGTAAGAGTAAAATGTTGAGGTTGTAATGCTATAAAATGATGATGTGATGAAACTGTGCCAGGAGAAAGTGATTAAAGCCAGTTATTAATACATTAGTGTACTTAATTACTCGATACAATATTGGCTATGAAAATAATTATGATCAAATTGATTCATTTTAACTGAAAATGTAAAATTAATAGTTATCCTTCCTAATTTATCTTTTACTGCTCCCAACTGTTCCTTCTTGCCAAAGTGACAAAACAAGTTATATTAAATTAAACAAATAGCATAAGCATTGCTTGATTAACAATTAACACTGATAAAACAGTGCAAACATGTTATTCCCAGAGAATGAACAGAACTAGAAGTGAAGGTCCAAACCTGGCTATAGTGAAGCGACTGTGTTTCTGCAGCTTTGCCACTTTTATATAAAAATATATAGTATTATTCTATAACAGACGTAATCATAATATGTCTGGTTATTTTTCACCATAAATTTATTATAATTTATAACAAATAGTCTAATGATGCTTTTTAAATAAATTGAAATGTTTTATTGCTCTATTAAAAGTGAATTACAATATAAATGTTTGTTCTGATCAGAACACCACACACTGGACTCCTGCACCTTTACGTTCCTCTCATTGCACTTTAAGAAGTCAAAGTAAAACAGACATCACGAGTCACGATTGACCTCACACATGGTGATGTGAGAGAGAGGAACGTAAACTCAAACCGCTCATCTCTGACTGAGGCTGCACAGGGGCCCGGGACAGGGGCCCGGGACAGGGGCCCGGGACAGGGGCCGCACACTGTTCACTCCAAAGTCTCACGTCAGAGGTTCTGGACCAGACGGCGCTCATCCGAACCGGATCTCCGCCTCTTAGTGATCTGGGCCATAGACGCCCCTCCCCGGCCTCACCTGCAGCTGACACTACCGGGCTGGTGTAAATGTGAAGCTTATTATCTTTCATTCAGACATATTATTGTGCGGTGCAGAGCTCTCGTCGCCTCCAGCCTGAGCGAACTAACGTGACAGAATCGTGTTGTTTCAAACAGCAGCATTAACCGTCTCTTTGTAAGAGAAGTTCAATACCTGGAGAGTGTTGTTGAGTTTACAGTTTCTTTACGTCGTCAAGAAGTTTCTTCTTTCGTTTTTCGGCACCAGGAGATATATTCTTCTGGACATGAGGACCACGTTCTGTTGTGTTTATGTTTTGCTCTCGTTCTGCTCGCGCACAATGAAGTTGACCAATCAGCGCAGGTTTGGTGTCTCGGTTGCCAGATTGTCATTACAAATAAATGCGGTTTGTGTGTTATATGTTACCGCTGTGTGCGCTGCCGCGCCAGCAGCGCTACTACACTAGTGGCGCACGCTGCGCTTGCACTTCTCATAAGACGGGTTGCCAGATTGGGGGCCCTATTAACGCCTCGGGGCCCTACGCGGCTGCTTAGTTCGGTTATAGGCTGGGCCGGCCCTGGTCGAAGGGCCCCTAGGGCCCGTGGACCATGTGGATTAAACAAACATGCGCGACAGGTGACATTATTTGGAGAGTTCATAACTTCTTCTGATAAACTTACCAAAGGATGTTCAGGGATGTTCTCTAGAGGTGAGCAGGGTCTATCAAGCTTTTTATTAATGCGTAAAATTTTATGTGATGCCAGACATTATTTTTTTTTAGTCTTTTGAGGGGGGGAGGGGGTTAGACTGGACTGACTGGTTACTAGACTGGTTATGCAGCTCCTAAAATGTGTTTTGAGTGTCTAATGTCTAATGAGATTACAATGTTCCTGACGTTACCTCTGAAGTGGCCTGTTCATCTTTAATGATTGTGGCTCAGGATTTTGTGGCAAGTGAATACTTAATATTTTATTTAACTGCTACTGAATAAAAATGCTGATGCACTTTACACTTCTTCTGAATTCATTTTGAATTTTGCACGTAAAAATGCGATTACTTGTGATTAATCAGGGAAATAATGCGATTAATCGCGATTAAAAAATTTAATCGTTGCCCAGCCCTAATTATAAGTCTATACTGTAAAAGTTTTTCATTGACTATCAAGTTCTTGTAGTGATTTCACTTCCACATTGTTTAAACTTTTTGAGTCTATTTCCACACTGAAGGCCTATATAGGACCCTTTATGTCCAACAGCGTATTATCATTAAGACAAAGGACGCTGCTGCCTCTGCACACCTCTGTGCACTGTATGGAGAATCTTATATATACAATGACCTTGTTCAAACCAGGCTCTCCATCTCCTCCATGTCCTCCACAGAACGGTAAGAGCTCGGTAATTACTGTATCCTTAAAATGAGCCTGAAATGATCTCCATATCTTCAAGGAGACTCTGCAACAATTGGGAGCTGTACGGAGAAAGTAGCTGATATATTCATGCTTTTATATCGAAAAAAGAAACACGTCCAACAGTATTTATGAGTTTGTGGCAATATTTGAGGTGTGTTTCGACAGTAATTAGGGGCTTTACTGGTTATTTCATGTCAACATAACATCAAGTCGCTGCTGGTTGGTGAAAACATGCTCTCCCCTCGACCTTCGCTCGACTGGATGTGTGGGTCTGACAGGAGGACAGCCCAGTGTTCCACCTGCAGCGAGGGAGAGCTTTCATTAGTCATGGTAAATGGGTGATTGTGATCTGTGTTTTTTTCCTGTTGTTTCACATTCATTTAGTAAAACCATTGTAAATTGTTGAAGAATCTAATTTCGGATTAGGCCGGCGGAGCCTATTCATCTCATTCAGGAAGTTCCCACAAGCAGTGCCATTATCTGTGGCCCTTTTTCTGCTCGAGTGGTTTTATATACAGACCACAAACCCCATTTTCAAGCCATCCAGAGACAGTTTGTGTTGTTGAGTTGGTGCACATGAACATTGAACATTTTACACAAATCAACCAACCAATATTTGAAATAGATTGAACACAGCCACTTTCCTTTTAGTTTGTTTTGTATTTATACTGACAGAGAAGACGTTGAACTCGGTGCCGGGTTCTGCTTCATGTGGATAGTCCCTGACCAGATATGTGTAAATCTGAATTGAGTTCTACACATGAATCAACCTGGAAAGGCTCTGGAAAGTGATCGGGACATAAAAAAGTAGTGAAGTGTCACAACCGCAGAACTAGCAGAGAAACGGTGGCTGCCCACGAGTCCGAAGGTTTACTGGTCCAAAGGTTCACGAGTCCGAAAATTCAGAAATTTTAAGGTTCACATGTCCGAAGGTTTATTAGTCCGAAGCTGTGTCTCCGTGCAGCGGGCTCTACTCGCCTCCCTTTGCCCCACTCACTGCTTTTTGGACTTTTCTAGTGTTGATGCACTTTTTATGATTAAACTCACGTATTTTCCATAACCGACTTGTTTCTGTGCATAGCCTGAGCTCCTTATCGTATTATAAATGAATTAATTAACTCAAATAGCCCAGCAGTTTCGGCCGCGCGCTCTGTAGACACTCCCGTCTTGGCCAGCTGAATTTCCTTTTTGACTACCAATCCTACGGTGATCGGATCACGCGTTTCTATATATATATATATATATATATATATATATATATATATATATATATATATATATATATAATTTCTATACTTTGATCAAATGAAGGCATAGAACGGAGGATTCTGATCACGCATATTTCTTATGATCAAATGAAGGCATAAAGCGGAGGATTTGAGATGTTCCCTTGTTATTTTTATATACACAGTACAACTTGCGGTGCCTCCTGTGAGCAGCTGGTACATTAAACGTTGTGACGAGCCCCAGTGCGTGTCTTCGTGCGCATTTTACAGACTGACTACATCCCGATGCCGTCTGCACCTTCACTTTAGCCTATGAGGAACTTTCGGACCAGCGAACCTTCGGACTAGTGAACCTTTAAAACCTTCGGACTAGTGAACCTTTAAAACCTTCGGACTAGTGAACCTTTAAAACCTTCGGACTAGTGAACCTTTAAAACCTTCGGACCAGTGAACCTTTAAAACCTTCGGACTAGTGAACCTTTAAAACCTTCGGACCAGTGAACCTTTAAAACCTTCGGACCAGTGAACCTTTAAAACCTTCGGACCAGTGAACCTTTAAAACCTTCGGACTAGTGAACCTTTAAAACCTTCGGACTAGTGAACCTTTAAAACCTTCGGACCAGTGAACCTTTAAAACCTTCGGACTAGTGAACCTTTAAAACCTTCGGACCAGTGAACCTTTAAAACCTTCGGACCAGTGAACCTTTAAAACCTTCGGACTAGTGAACCTTTAAAACCTTCGGACTAGTGAACCTTTAAAACCTTCGGACCAGTGAACCTTTAAAACCTTCGGACCAGTGAACCTTTAAAACCTTCGGACCAGTGAACCTTTAAAACCTTCGGACTAGTGAACCTTTAAAACCTTCGGACCAGTGAACCTTTAAAACCTTCGGACTAGTGAACCTTTAAAACCTTCGGACCAGTGAACCTTTAAAACCTTCGGACCAGTGAACCTTTAAAACCTTCGGACTAGTGAACCTTTAAAACCTTCGGACTAGTGAACCTTTAAAACCTTCGGACTAGTGAACCTTTAAAACCTTCGGACCAGTGAACCTTTAAAACCTTCGGACTAGTGAACCTTTAAAACCTTCGGACTAGTGAACCTTTAAAACCTTCGGACCAGTGAACCTTTAAAACCTTCGGACTAGTGAACCTTTAAAACCTTCGGACTAGTGAACCTTTAAAACCTTCGGACTAGTGAACCTTTAAAACCTTCGGACCAGTGAACCTTTAAAACCTTCGGACTAGTGAACCTTTAAAACCTTCGGACTAGTGAACCTTTAAAACCTTCGGACCAGTGAACCTTTAAAACCTTCGGACTAGTGAACCTTTAAAACCTTCGGACTAGTGAACCTTTAAAACCTTCGGACCAGTGAACCTTTAAAACCTTCGGACTAGTGAACCTTTAAAACCTTCGGACTAGTGAACCTTTAAAACCTTCGGACCAGTGAACCTTTAAAACCTTCGGACTAGTGAACCTTTAAAACCTTCGGACTAGTGAACCTTTAAAACCTTCGGACCAGTGAACCTTTAAAACCTTCGGACTAGTGAACCTTTAAAACCTTCGGACTAGTGAACCTTTAAAACCTTCGGACCAGTGAACCTTTAAAACCTTCGGACTAGTGAACCTTTAAAACCTTCGGACTAGCGAACCTTCGGTCTCGTGGGGGTAACCCAGAGAAACAGACACCGTACAGACCTGTCCATAAATGCACAAAGCGCCTCTACGTGCACATTTTTGGGAAAAACAAATACAAATATTTCACTTTTTCTGCTCAAATTAGCTGAACTATAATCGAACGTAACAGCTCTTTTGATGCATCCTCATTTCTGACCTGTTCTCCAGCTCTATTATGTCATGTACACAATCTAAGGAATATTTGTACTTCCAGTTCTGAGGAGACGATGTGCGCATTACAATTTCTACTCTTTACTCTGCACTCTTGTTGTTTTGTTGAGAGCTATAAGGCACGTGAAGCCATTTTTAGACAGAATGCTAGATATTATGTGAATATGCCTTTTTAACCCCAATTACATGCTGCAAAAGTAGCAATGCAACGTGACAAATTAAATGTCTGGCAAAATGTCTCCATCAAAGGCTAATTTAGTCCACACAAAAATGCGCCTTGCCTTTTGTGCTGAAGGCAAACAAAAGCAGCCATCTAAAAATCACAATCATTTTCTACCTCAATGTTTTCTCTAATATAATAATAAAATGTCTCATCAAACATTAGACGAAGACTTTATCTGAAAACAATGTTACAAAACTGACACACAAACACAATAGACGCGTTCGAGTTCAGCCGAGCCTTGTCAGAAGGATCAACGAAAGTAGAAGTGTCCAATGAGGGCGTAGAAAAAGTCGCCGGCCCAATGTCGAATCTGCGCAGGTCTCGAACATGCCTGATGTGACCCAGCATAAGTAACCTAAACACGATCACGACAGCTTGATTTGAGATACAATAAACTTGACCTATGATGATTAATATAAAAAAGAGAGGAGATGTTATTCTTTCTTTCTAGTCAAACGATTATTTCTATAGGTCATTGAGACTTTTTAAATATATTGTCAACTAAATAAAGGTTGAAATGTGGTGACTGAAGGCTTCAAGATAGTGAACATTAACATATACAAATTGATGAAAATATATATATTTTTACATTTTTTAATGTGCTCATGTCTTTGTTATAAAAAGGTATTTGCATGTGTTTTAGAGTACGTATAGTCCAGATAACAATTACGTACAATGATCAATACACAACTAAAATTTGTTTTCGATTTTAATTTTACACAATTAATTGATGTAGCCTTATTGCTTTGCCTAGAATGTTCCAGACTATGGCATTAAACTAATCCAAATTATTGCATAGGGTGGAACAGTCTCAGCAAAGCAATAATATGTTAGAAAAGTTACACAGCACCATTTATGTTTTAACGTTTTTTAAGTTTCAATTACATTTTTATTGAGAAATGGATGGTGCACTGTCGAGATTGTAAAACCATATCAATTCTTGCAATCATCCGTTTCATTCATTGTTGTAGATCAAAGGTTTAGGGTGCATTTCTCCGCACAAATCCATTAAAAATAATACAAGGCCATTTTATTTGCCGGATCGGTACATTTCAGACATCTTTACTCTCACCTTCCCTCTCTTGCAGTGTAGAGATAACAGCTAAATAAACCCAGATGTCTTGTTACTTGGCTTCCGCGTCAGAGGCTCAGTTGTGTTTACCGCTCTGTGAGTCGACCCTTTGATTCCGGCGTTCCCAAACCTGCAGTCGTAATCAGTCCTGGTAGAACAGCGAGGGACGACTCTGGGGAGGTCCATCCATATGCATGAGCTCGTGCTTCTACTCTCTCTCCTGGTCTTTACAAGCAGCTGCTCCATTCATGTGTTCAGTCCTCCTTAAATCACAACAGTCTGTTAAACCTGGGCTGAAACAACCAGGAACTGATCCTGAAAGTGTGATGAAGAGCGAGAAAGAGAGAAATAATGTGAAAGTGTTTCGTACTGTTCTGGAAACTGATGCTTTTGTATGATTCAACATGAACCAGCTGACTCACTTTAAAGGGGATTTTGACTTAAAGGCACACAAGGCAACTTTTACACTGGAGGTTTGGGTACGCCTGCTTGTCTCCATGGAGATGTTGATGCTGTATCTGGAATGTTCACAGTATAACTTTATCTATCTCTACAGCGGTCAGATCTGTGGGGAAACACAGATTTTCTAAAAGAGTCTTACAAATGTAACCATGGTTCTATGACTGACCGGATGACTGCAAGAGGGCGGAGCTTCAGTAAAGATGAAACGGAAACACCTGGAATTAAATCAATTTTAGACAGCTACATTTAATTTCATTATGTGGAACATTCTTTGAGATAAGCCGGGGGCGGAACCTCCACCATAAAAGTTACATAGTGCCCCTTTAAGTAAATTAAGTAAGAGACCTGGGTGTACAAGGTCACAAGGTCAGTGAGACACATGGGTCATTCATACAGATGTGTGTGCTTTCATTCAACAGCACTTTTGTAAGGCTCGTACATGCTAATACACCACCAGTAGTAGAGGGGGATATGAAGAAAAATGGATAATGCTGCAATTGTTGTTTTGGATAAATTATACATTAGAATATAACATAAACATAACATCTGCAATTCACTATTTAAAATATTGTCACGGGGATAATGCCACAAAATATAAAGAATTTGAATTTATTTTGTTAATATTGCTGACCCATACACAGCGTTACAACAGTGTGGACCTGTGGAGTTGCTTAATGAAAAGAGTGTCTCAGCTGGATTACCTGTTGATTTTTACTATGGGTTAAAATATATTAATATGTTTTGAAATTGCTTGAAGGCACAGAAAAAAACTGAAAAAAACAACATATATTAAAAAACACATTGTTTATCAAAGAAAGTGTACATTTGAAGCTAGGACTGAAGTCAGCACAGATGATATTCTCTCATACTGCATTCCTGTTCATGATATGTTCAGTTATCAGTTATGACATTACTCACAACTACTGCTGTGGCCATAAATATGTACATTTACTCTAAGCATGGAATGCCTATTGTCTAGTGGTCCACACCAGAAATTCATTGTAAATGTTCAAATAAATTGGCACCTGAAGCGGACAACATTCACTGCATTAAACTATAGGCGTGCATTTCCTCTTCCATTCTTTGTCTGAAGCAGCTACAAAACTGTGGCACTGAGACCATAATACACCAACTACAAAACTAGTATGAAAATGGTCCTGTTATTTCATTATACAGCCAGTCTCCATGAAGCAAACTGAGGTAATCGGTGCTGTTTGTCAAGTCCATAAATAGGCAGCTTTTCATATTGATCTTTTGTCCGGGTCGGCAGCACATGACATTAAAATATCCATCCCCAAATCTGTTTATTTTTATTTTTTTTTAACTTGGGGGAAAAGTCCAGAACGGTCTCTGTAACAGTCTTTGGCCTGTTGAAGCTGATGGCTGGAGCAGTCCATTGTTAAAGGTCTCCGCTCTGGGGTTCGGGCCGGGCCTCCTGGTTACGGTTCCGACCCAGACGAGGAAAACGAGATGAGGTTCTGGATCGCGGCGTCTTGGCGGCGTTGTCGTTGGTCAGAGGAGTGTCTCTGTGTGGGACAAAGGAAAAAGTCTTAATGATATACTGTCGACACAGGGCCTTTTTTGTATCTTAGTAGTTAAGTAAAGGCAATAGAAGATTGGATATGGGGAATTGAGAGTGCAATGTTTTAATTGTTTGGATTTATTTTGCTTTATTTCTTGGCAAACAAACATTATTTTCATTTGTGAATTGGTTGATCAATTAATGTTGCTTCTTGTTAGGAAATGGAAATATATCATTTCTGAGTCCACGTGTCATTCCCAGTTTGTCCTCAGTACATCACATTTATCTTACCGATGGAAAAAAGAGCAAAAAAGAGAAAGAGAAAATAGAGAAAAGGAACAATTAAGCTTAAAATATGGCTGTATATTTTCACAATCAACAAATTATTTTATATCCTAGAAAAAAAATGAAAAGTGAAAAATGTCATTTGTGATCTTTACTTCAACATTGTGGACTTTGCTATGGATTTTAAAAGCTAAATATTGGTATTGGCAAAAATCGGTTGCCCATAGAAGTTAGCCAAATATCACATATTGGTATTGGACCATCCCTACTTTTTGTTCAGGTCACCATTGTAAATCCAAATGGTTTAGCTGGTTCATCAAAATCCTCTAAATTATAGGCCTGAAATAAATGCATTTCTTAACTTTCTATTGGAACTGAAAACTTCCAAATGAAAATCGTGAAAATATATCTGCGTTCCGTCCGTGTTTTATAGGATATCCTTAGAGAATTAGAAGTCAGACAGTTCAGAGAGAGGCTAATGCACCAGCAGACAGTAATCTGTTGTTTGTTGAAGCCATGGGACTTTCTCTCTGGAAAGAGACGACTAAAAACACTGCATTGACTTCAAAGACTTTACATGAAGATGCTGGAGGAAAACTCATAGTTAAGTTTATCCCCAAAGACGTTTAAACAATCACACCAACACCTCAGTTTGCAGTAAATCGAGAAATAACAGCCTTTTAATAAGTTGGGCGAAGTCGATGACAAAATCTGAAAAACTAGTTTTTTATTATGAAACTGTACACACTATATTCAAGTGCTGTAACCGTGTTACCAAAGGTTTAATGTCCTGTAAATGTCAGCCAAGCTCCATACTAAATAGTTCCCAATGAAAGTCCAGTTTAGAAATAATGGAGGAACTGGAATTTAATATCTATGTTGTGTATTCATATATTAACTATTTGCTCTTGAACTAGAACAGGCGTGTCAGACATACATAAAACATTTCTATTTATCAATTTCTGATCGACCCCGGTGCTGCTGTGCTGCTGGAGCGTCCCCTCAGTGCAGAGTGCCAACTGTGCCAATACAAACTTTACATATTAGACCTGAGCAGAGGTCTGCGCAGGGAAAGAGACAGGGTTTTGGGAAAGAAAGGAGACGGTTTTGTGGACCCTAGAGCTGTGCTAAAAGTGGCGCTAATGTGGAGCTAACAACAAGAAAACACTTCTGTGATGATGCTCTGTGAGGAAAACATTGAAACCAGTGCAAACCTGGACAGATCAGAGTGTAAAAACATACTGTAAATAGTATAGTAACTTACAGTATTCTTAATTTATTTAAGCTATGTCCCTAATAAATAAATACAAATAGATAAATAATGAACCATTAACATGACTAATGTGGCTGAAGAGCAGGACACTGTGAATATAAACAGAATGCACTCATTTCATTCACTACATGAAGAGTTTAAGCTTAAACAATAAAAAAAAAAAGTGAGCTTAAAGAGTTTATGCAGCAACAGGTATTTGATAACAACATTTCATATCAGAAATCATATCAAAAGTCTTATGTTACTGTTCCTGCTGCTGATGCATGAATATGGACTAAATCCACAAATAACTATTACTAGGCTATATAAAACCTTTATAATTTATTTAAGGTATGTTCGGCCCACAACCGAGTGTTGAAATTCGGCCCTCGGCCCAAAATGAGTTTGACAAGATAGAGCTTTGTTTAAGGAGAGCAAGAAGCTCATTGGCCGTCCTTCATTTAGAACTAAATCTGTTAGTTCTAATCTGGACTCTGGAACATCGTCCCTCGCCACCACAGACATTGTTTGATTCATTTTTCACTGTCGCCCTCAGAGGCAACTGTTGTTGTGATTTTGGGCGGTACAAAAATACATTGAATTGAATTGTTGCGTTTTCAGTGCCCGAGATATTTTTTGCCTCTCTCTTTTCCTCATGGGCAGCATGTTTGTTTCGATACGGATGGGCCATGCGTGTCCCTGATTAGCAAATCAACCTGTCAATCATGCCCATCTGAATTTGCTGAGATGAAAACTGTTATGATCCAAGTGAGTGACTTTAACCAATCACAGTGAAGCTTGAATGCCCAGAAGCAGCTGGTGGTTTTATTTCTTAAAGACAATATAAATATAATGTGTGTACATGAATTGTGATTTTGTAAATTTAAATTATGATCTAGCCTCATGTTATCAATTACTTGAGAAAAGTTGTGTTCATAGTTATCTACTAACCACCTGGTCCCTATTCAGAGTTTTTGACAGAGTTCTCTGAATCTATATCAAATTCAGTGTTAGTCTGGGAAAAAATAGTGATTGTTGGAGTTTCAATTGTTGGTTTTATGTTGGTGTAAAACCCTCATTCATCCAGGAGTGTTCCATTGTAGAAAAAGATTCAGTTGGAGTCATCTGGGACCAAAAACTCCCTTTCTCAGGAGGTCATGCCCGGTGGGCAGGTCCTACTCAGTGTAGGGTAAATATCTGACTCTCCAGACTCAATTCACAGATTGAGAATGACTCTTGGGTGAGTCCAGATGACTTTCTCTTCAATTGTTGGTTTCACTCAAAATGTAAATAAACTGACCCACAGTCACAACACACTCTGGATCTTGTCCTAACATATGGAATAGAGATTAGTGACCTCATTGTCTTCCCTCAAAACCTTATATTGTCAGATCATTTCCAAATGACCTTTCAGTATATTCTTGATATATAATGAAAAGGACAACATCTGAAAAATCTATCTCAAAGTTCAAATAAATAATAGAGCCAATATTAAAGGAATAATAGAGGATTTTTGCGACCAATCAGAGTCTAATTTCCTCTTGAGTTGTTCTCCCACATGTCAGTTATTCTCTGCGTGCTACTGCACACCTGCAGCCTTGTTCCCAGGTTGCAGCATGTTTCCCTGGCTGCACATGTGTGGCTGATATGCCGGTGTGTGTTTAGCGAAGCTAGCAGTGAGGTCCTTCAGTGTAGCTCCACGCTTCGGGCCGCAAAGTACAACAATGGCTGAGGGATGACAGAGAAAGACTGTGTTCGAGCTGGCTCAGAAGAGAGGGAAATCTGCGGAGACGAAAGATGCAATACAATCCGTCGCGCAAAAAAAACCCTGCACGTGTAGCAGCGAGGCTGTTGCCTGCTTCTGCATGAGGTTTGATGGTAGGCAGCCTCTTGGAAAGAACAGGAGGGTGGGGGGTGAGTTGTGTGCATGCGCATTTTTAAAAAAAGGGACTAAAAGTCCCTGATTTCTCAAATCGGAGAAAAATCCTCTATTATCCCTTGAGTGACACGTCATGTGATCCTGCTGAGAACAGCTTTAGGCCCAGTGTAAGTGACCAATTTGTTGACAACAATGAATTCTGTGACATTTGCTCTTGATGTTGCAGCTCCTTTAATACAGAAGGTCACTAGGCCAAAACGCACCTCCCCGTGGTACAATGAAGAGCTGCGTACACATAAAAAAAGTAAAAAAATTAAACAGCCAATTTTGTTTGCAGTTGTCTATTCGGGTATAAATGTATCGAAAAATATATAAATATATATGTTGAGTATTCCCATAGACAAGAAAACCAAGGCACTCTGTTGATTTAAAAAAAAAATACGTAGGGCTGAAACGCGTTTTTTAAACTTAAAGCCACGCTTAATGTTGTTTTTCCTTCGAGGCAACGGCTGTTGTGATTTTTAGCATTACAAAAATAAATGGCTACATGTAAAACAAATTAAAATGCACCTAAAACTGTCACGGCACAACACATTTTTGTATTGTTTTCTCATTTAGGTCAAATAATTTTTTCCAATCTTTATCATCTCACTATTTCCTCCTTTTCTTTTCTTTGTGGCTCTTTTGCTGCAGCTTCATCTCGAGGCACTCTTGTGTGACACGGCAGATCAAATTACAGCCATGAGAGTGACATTAAGACTTCCTGCGCTCATGGAGGAAATCCTTTTGTTCTCTCCATTCGGCCAGTTACCGTGACAACCTTCTCCTCTGCCTGTGAACAGCTGATCCCTGCATCTTATTTGATCACTGCCAGGATCGAGGGAAGAGCGGCAATAGGAAGGCATGGGAAGTAGTATTTGAAAAATACATTTTGGGTGAAATGCAGGCTTCATGTGTGCTGCGTGGTGATCGAGCACAGAATGCAGGTATTTAGTTAAGTTTACTTCGTATTTCCTTGGAGGTGAACCTAAAACCCTTTTTTAGTAGCAAGAGCATGTTAGCGTGTTGCTAACACAAAGTAAAATTTAAAAACTATGTGGAAACTAATGAGAGTGATAAAAAATAAAATAAAAATTGTCGCCATGTCTAGTGGCACAATCAAAGGCATGAACTTTTCAAAGAGGAAACCAAAGCTAACCCATGGTTTGCATCTTACAGAGCAAAGCAATAACTTCCACAAGAGAAAGTTACATAGTACACCTTTAAATTTAAAAGTTGAATAGAGGATTTTTGGCAACCAATCAGAGTCTCCTTTCCTCGTGGCGTGGACACATGTCAATCATTCCCTGCATGGGCTCATTCTGGCTCGTTCCCAGGATCAGCGTGTTCCCCTGGCTGCACATGAGTGGCTGATATGCGGTCGCGCTAATAAACAAACACAGGTGTAGCAGCGGAGCAATAGCGCGCTCAAGCACAAGGTTTGACGGCAGGCGGCCTCTCATAAAGAACAGGAGGGTGAGGGGTGAGTGTGCCCATGCGCGTTTAAAAAAAAGGACTAACAGGGGGTCATAGATGTTTTTGTGAAGGTGGACCCCTCCTCCCAGCAAGTACATATTACCAATTAAAACTGAAACTGAAAATATTTGTTCTTGATGCCATATACATATTTTGATGTATCAATAGTTCAAGGGAAGTCATGTTGTTCACAAAATGTCTTCAGAACTTTCTGAAAACAACCAATAACATGCTTTCTCTGAGTCTCATTACAGCTGTGGATAATGTGAGTGGTTTACAACATGATGACCTCTTTACAAACACCTCAATACCAATCAGCTGACTTCTGGTCTATCTGGGACATGTTTGTGGACGTTTGCACAGTCCCAGGCGGAGCACACGGGATAAATATAAATGTTTTCATGAGGAGCACAGGAGAAATGGAGCAGAAGTGGTCAGATTTGTGTTTGCCAGAAGACACTGCCTTCAGCCTAAAAGAACAGTATGATACGTTGTTTGTTTACTGTGATAATCATTATTTGTGAATTTGGTAAAATGTGGAAATAATGGATATTTTAATTAAAGATAGACAAATGTGATGATCGATATGGATGTTTTCTTCTTCAGCAAAGGTGATATCCAATACTTGTCTACTGTTGCTGATAATCTATAGTTGCTAATAAGTTAAGAATAACAATAAAGAAGACAAGATCAATATTATTGATCTTGTCTTCTTAATTAAAATCATCTTTAATTTTAGAGTAACTAGTTTACAAAGTGGGAGTTGTTCAATCAAGAACATTACCTCACATCTTATCTATTATCTGGCATTATCAAAGATTTAAAATTAATTGCACTAGCCAGTTCATTTTAAAAGTTAATTCACATAAAATTCTCTGAACAGCATAGCATCATCTTTTACATCAAATCACTCTTCTACAGAAAATGAAAAATTAAAGAAAAATGCATAAAATCCAGCATCTGAAAAAGCACAAAACAAAACTAATGTATTATAGTGATTATTTTTTAACAAACAATAGAGCTATAAACAAAATACTACGCCAATTATGCTTTTAATCATGCATATTTTCAGAATCAGATCAGATCTTTTGTAGAAGAAGAAAAAAACAACATACTCATCATGGTAGAAGCAAAAATCTATTCAATTTGTGTTCTTTTTGTTTAGTTTTTTTGCTCTCCAGTCACGTTCTGTTAAATTTTCTTTTTAAAAATTCAGGCTACCTCCTTTCACACAACTAAAAATACACTGTATGCTGCTAACATGTTCTCTTTATGTAAAAGCCATATATTTAGAAACACTGAGGCATTGACCTGGGGAGCACACGTGTTTTCAAGTCCATCTCAGTTTCCCTCCATCAGGATCAGCCACATTCTGGAGTGGGCGTCTATACGGGCGCGCTGAACTCTTTTAATAAGACGAGTGCTATTATTTTCCCTGTGTATGTTTAGCAGCCTCTTAAGTGCCACTTACTCAACGCTCCGTATCGCACAAACCCCACCACGATCAGGGCTGCAGTGGAGTGGGACCATATAGCGGTAAATAGATGTGAAACTGCAGGTCATCTCATTTATTCACATCAAACTGGGCAAATACGCTAACTGTGTCAAATGAATTAGGATTATAGATATTTTACAGTGATCTTGTCCACTATTTGGGCACAATATTGACTTTGCAGCAAAATGACTTGCCCAAAATATCAATGTGAGAGAGTGTAATTACGGTAATAAGGGGCGAACAAAGACGGCTCAAACTGATTAACTACAGAATGGATCCAGCGTCAGCCGCAAATCCAAACTTTATCTTGTTAATTTGAAAAATAACACTCAGATTGAGAAAAGAGAATCTATTGCCAATCTGTTCAAAAGGCTGATGTTTCCCAGGATATTGTCATTCTAGACAAACAATTTAAATGTTGTGATGCTAAAAGTATATAGAATTAATACATAAACTGATAAATTAGACACTCAAACTAAATAGACAAGGTCGGAGCTGGAAAAGAACTAGCAACTAAGGCTGAAACAATTAATCAAGTTATTAAATTACAAAAAAGGTTTATTTATAATTATATTGCCTTTTTGTTTCTTTAATAGACCTAATTAATGAAAGCCATGGAAAACGAATGAATGGAACTGATTGAGGCGCTTGTTTCACACGGAGCAGAGCGGGGCCCCAGTCCTGCACTGGACTCATGGAGCTGCAATATGAACACTCCTCCTCTGTAAGAGTGCCAGTCTGATTAGTGGCGACTCTGTGGTGCTGCACTTCTGCCCAGAAAGGATTCGCCCATAGAGCACCAGTGCACTTTTATGTGAAATTAGACTTCATTTGCTGACAGTGCACCTACAAAGGTTGGATTCCTCTCTATTTTCATGTGAACTTTTAAATGTTTTAGACACCCAAAGCGCAAAGATAGTAAGATTTAACCTAGCCTCCCTTGCAAGGGCACGCTCGCTACGCTCTCACTACCGTCGTACTGAATGGTCTGGAGTCTGGACTGATCACGTGGTGCACGGTTGTCATCACATGATGGGTATATAACTAGCCTGTATTGAGGGAGTAATGTGGTAGAAAAAATACCATTTACCATCATGCGCCAACAGGCACCGGCCATTGAAACCAATACAACGCCATCTTATATTCATCTTCCAGTTCCTATTATAAGTACTTCCCTGACAGGGCTGCTATACAGAGCAGATTTTTTTAGAAGCACAAATGTGTCTGTGGAGCGATGTTTTGTTTTGAGCAAGAGAGGACTGCAATGATAAAAACATAAGTAGAAAGACATGGAGGCAAAAATAAACTAATCTAGCTCTGAAGAAGCATCACAAGAGCTCAAAGCACAAAACAAGAAACAAAGTTTTAAAAACACGTGTAGATGTTTACTATTCATATCTTATGTGAAGTGATGTAACGCAAATTAATTTTGTAGCTACTGTGTTGCTCAGATTGAATATGGTCTTTACACTGCAGTCTGTTGACCAGGTGATTAATAACTTAAATAAATAAATAAATATTCTAACTGTATATATATATATATATATATATATATATATATATATATATATATATATATATATATATATATATATATATATTACTAGATTATTTAATTAAGCAAAGTAAATAATAAAAATGACTTGATTACTAAAATCATTGAGAGCTGCAGCCTTACCGGCCACCACAGAGCACCATACAGTCTATATGTGGGTGCGTAGTGTAGCCAAAAATGCCAAAAGTAGTGGTTCAATAAATTACTCAAGTGAGTGAAATATAACTAACTACTCCATGTACCATTTGAAAAAATATCTGAATGAGCGGTGAAAGAAACACTAATGTTCAAATGATTAAAAAGGTTTTTCTTTTGTAGACTCACAGATGGAAGAGGAAACTAAACTTTTATTTGTATTAATTGTTACACTGTCAAATATCACTTAGGCATGAGTCAAATTTTGGTGTCTGGATAAAAGTACAAATGATTGTAACATGAATGGTAAAAGTAAATGTAATACAGTAGTCTATTCGACAGCTAAAGCTACTCAAAAAGGCTTGGTTAGCCGTGTAGATGTAAAATAATTTACACAAACAAAACACTGTATCACAAACACATGGCAAACATTAAAGGTCCCACATGATGCAAAATCGACTTTTCAGAGCTTTTAACCTTCTTACAGCGCCTCATATAAGTGCCCAAAGTGTTTTTTTTGCTATAGAAAAGTCTCCTTTTCCTCGTATGAGCAGACAGACGGGGCCGACCCAAAGGATGCATCATCCTTGTGGACTGCCGCGGCACACTTCCCTGTTTCAGCCCATCCTCCAGGAAGCACTCTGTACCTGTAACCCGCACCCTTCCCCATGGCTATTTAGGCACAGTTAGCTTCAAACGCTATTTATTTTGTTCCAACGCTGCTGCTGACATGTGCCTCTGTGTCGTGCGCTGTGTAGCGGCCTCTGTTTACATTCCCACCCTCTCCACGCTGAGACTACGTCACGGGGTGGGCGGGGGAGGGAGATCGCTCTTTGCAAGGGTGGGGGTGAATCTCAAACTAAGCCGTCTGCATTTCCGGGTTTGTGAAGGTATGGGTGATATTTTATAACTTATGTTATGGGTGTTGCACAACAATTAATATTATAGATAAGATAAGATATTCCTTTGTTGTCCCACATGGGGACATTAAATATACAATTAGGGTAGACTAAGAAACGGGAAAAATAGCATGATATGGGCTCTTTGACAACATTTGCTACTACTGAAGCTTCAGAGGGACAACTTATATTTCCCGCTGGTTTTAGGGACAAGGCAACGTGTCAGCTGAATTCACTGAAGCGCTGACATGTCTTGAACCATAAGGAGGTCAGTAAACAACTTTTCCAGAGTAAAGAAGAAAACAAGGCACCAAAGCTTCTTCAGAACTAGCTCTTTGATTGAATTGACAGTGCAGCTGATGGCTGATCAGCTGTAGGTCAGGGAGGCGAGAACCCAAAGTTTAGTCAGAGTCTGATGATGACAGAGTGTGAGAACAGCGGTCAGCACAACCCTCAGAGGAACACTACTGCTGTGTGGTAATATGTTTATGTACAAGAAGGGAACCGTTAAGGACTTCAAGGCCCTCACAAAATACCTTAACAGTTCAGCATTTAAATGTTAAATTGTATATTATAATAGTTCATTAATAAATATTGTATTCATAAATATATACATTACATTAAGTACATCAGTAAAATCATATTTTAAGGCAATAATAATGATAAAATATGTTTGAAATAATAATAATTAATGTCTTGAGTACAGTAAACTACAGTGTCTAATCAGATGTGGTGTTGTTTTGGAGGTTACACATTCAGAGGTTACATATTAGAGCTGACCAATCAAATTCTCCCTTTACAGTTGATTGACAGGCTGAAACCAGCACTAGTGCACTGGTATCATCCCGCCCACGCCTTCAATTAGGCCTGTGCAGCTCTTGTGTAATGACTGCAGTGGCCACTAGCTGGTGTATAACTGTTTGTATTAAAAGTTTGTTTCTGGCCAGCTTAAAGGCGCAATAGACGATTTTTCGGCAATTTGAGAACTTAGGCGGAAGTGCGCATGCGCACTCCCCCGTGCGGACTGATACAACTACTAAAATACTTCATTTTGTCCCGTACACTGAGGGAACTATATTATGTTTAAGTTAATCCTGTATTGTCCTGCCTTTGCAAGAATGTCTAATTGATACGATCCCATATGAACCAAGGTCACGTAGGCAAAAAAAAAACAAGGATAGCAAGACTCTGCTTCAACCAATCAGCCTCTGTTACTGTCCCTCAGATCAAAATGTAACTAAACTTTCTACTGAAAGGCTAGCTGTTTCATTTTTTTAAATTTTAGATTTGACCCAGCTAAATCTAAACTTTTTGGACCCATGCTTTAAACTCTGTGGCCCATACAATGGTGCGGTTAATTTATAGATTTTTACTGGCTAACGGCCACCAGGAGGCACTCCAGCAGGAAGCGCAAGCGTTTGACACACTGTAGAAGAAGACATCAGTGTACAGTGGAAGCACTGTCCAGGGGACACGTTGTGTTCTTTGTATTTTAAGCTTCACATTTTGATTAAAATTGTGTGATTACAATCTCACATTCACAGAGAAATTAGTCTAATGAGGAAGTGAATCTAGACATGGCAAAACACAAAGACACCCATGGAGCTCAGACATGCACTATACCATGGTCTGCAGTTTAGAACCTGCCGCATTAAAATTAGATTTTCTAGGCCCCTACAAGGGCGGTCAGGGAGAAGAGCGAAGAGCGACTTAGTTCCATCTTCAAGGAGGAAGTATCTCGAGAGAATGGGTCATCTCTGGCTTTGCGATGCTAAGTTAACCTACGGAACAAAGACATTTCACATTTTTGTGATGATTAAACCTCAATTAATGTTTAAAGATTTCTGTTCAATTCAGATAATATTGTCTAAATATTTGTGTGTCCAAAGTCACTCAATGCTACTGCCATCTTGAGGACAAAAGCTGCATGATCACGGTCTCAAAATAAAAGATTTCTATTCTGTCATCATCCTCCCTCCTGTTGTCAGGAGGGACCAGTGGACTTACAGAAATCCCTCCAAACTGAGGCTGAGCTATTTGTTTTAGGTAGTTAGCAGCTGTCTAATGCTAGTTTACGAATTATTGCGTGACTATGCTCATAAACATAAGCCTTCTTTCAGACGGTTTTAACAAGCCTCATTTCCAACTGTCCAGGTGTTATATTTTAGGATCAGAAACAAGGTCCGTGCTCTTGAAAGCTTTGAGGGCTTTTCCAGTGCAGAGGACTTGTTGATGAGGAGGCTTAGACGTAAATGTCTGCAAAAGCTTGATGTGGCAAGTTGTTGCTGCTTTTAAGTGCCAGCGACTCACCGCTGTAAATAAGGATCAAAGCCCATAGTTTCTGTCATTTTGGTGTATCTTTTTCATCAACAGTGGAGAGGCAATAGTATGCGGTGACGTCTTCAAAATGGCGGTGACAACAAATAAACCACATGACTAAAACCCATAAATCGTTATCGGGATACTCCAAGAAAATATCAAAATAACAAGTGCCAGCATCTGAAAGTAAAACATACACACTTCTTAATCCAAACACATCTTCAATTGTTCCTCTGTTCAACCAAAGCATTAAAAACCCTCCAACTTTCCACTCCTCGCCCCAATCAAATTGTCCTAATTATGAGAGAACAGGAGCCTTGGACCAGGAGATTCTGACAGACAGGACTTGTGGCTGATACTGAGGCGAGATGACGGAGTGCCTGGCCGTCTCAGTGCCTGTGTAAGTGGAGAGCTCAGAGAGATGATTCAGAGTTAGCTGGCCTACTTTAGTAGATAAGGTCCCTCCAGCTAAACGGGCTTTTGGAGCATCACGTCTGATCCTACACAGCTACCCCACTTCCTCCTTCTCCTCAGCAAACCTCTGTAATCTCATCAAAACTGACAGGATAAAGAGACAAGTCTACATTTGTTAAAACTAATGGAATCAGAACATAGTTGGACTACTTTTGAGATACAGTCTTCATTATTTCAAGTTAAAGCAATTTATTAACACAGTCATTCTTTAATTTCTCCAGCTATACAGTCCCTATTCCTCATGTACTAGGAAGTATTACTATAAAGTGCTGAGGGCGCACAAAGACATGAGAGATCCCAGCCACTGTCCCTGTGTGGAGTGTAATGAATGAGTCTGGTCATAAACAGCACATAGAGTGAATTCAAAGACTGTAGGAACACTTTGAACTCCATAAAGATATTCTACACCAGCTAAGCTTTTAGCAAGTTTGAATTTTTTGACAATCTGCCTAATTTTCGCGGGTTTTATGAGCAAAACAGCTTATGAAGTAAAATGTCTGTAAATTCAATAGCACAAATTACTGCAAGATAAGTTGATTTCCCATAAAAGAAACAACACATAAAACCAGTCAGGTCCGTGCAAAAGTTTAAGACTTGACTGTTGTCTGAGGCGTCTGTGTACTGTCCAGTGTGAGACTGCAGCTCACAGACAGTGGCAGTATTAAGAAAATCTGGCTGCAAACCTCCAGCCACAGGCCCTTAAAGTCATGAAGTCGATATAAACAGCTGACTTTTGGTCTGTACCAGACAAAACTACACAGAGAAAAGCTCAACTCAATCCTGGAAATCAAACATGGAACCTTCTTGCTGTGAGGTGAGAATACTAGTCATTTGGATTCCAAATCTTTCCAGTCACACATGTTACAGGCTAGTAAAGAGAGGATCCAACATATTACAAAATAAAACTGGCTCAGGGTGCGTTCACACTTCTGAGGCTCGAAGGGAGAGGACTCACTAAACAGTTCCCGTATTTTCCGGACTATAAGTCGAACCGGGGTATAAGTCACACCAGCCAAAAAATGCATAACATAGAAGAAAAAAACATATATAACTTGCACTGGAGAATAAAATGGAGTGTAAAGTGTGAAAATAACAAATAATATCACTTATAAGTCGCTCCGGAGTATAAGTATATAAGTATAAATAAGTTGCACCCGGCCAAAACTGAAAAAAGGTGCAACTTATAGTCTGGAAAATACGGTTTATTTCTGATGAGGGAACAATGTAACATGGTTAAAGCTGAAAAAGTCAGTTTTCTGTGTACGTGTCTTTAACAAGAACATTACTGAAAAAAACAGACTTCAATGTTTCAGAGAACCCAGGGAATTTTATTAGTGTGAAATGTGATAGATTCAAAAAAGGTGGCAACTTCCATTAGTAGTGTTGTACCTGAACGCGTTCATTGAACGAAAGTTCATGAACGGGTTCATAATTTTGGTGAACGTGAACTGAACGAACGGTATTACTGCTGACAAACGATAATATGAACGCGTTCATTCTGGTGTCTGTGAACGACACCTTCGTTCTTTTTATTTTCGTTCAATAAAGTGTCAGATTTCTAGAGACTTCCAGGCGAAAGCCGTTAAGTTGCCCAAAAAGAGCCTGTGTCTGGAAAGTGTGAGAGCTCCAGAGTTGTAGAGGAGATAGATTGCGGAGACAGAGATTTCGCGTGTCGCACGCTGCACATGTGCATCAAAACAAAAAGCAGCACGGACGCGACCACAACGTGATGTCAACAGAGCAGCAGGAGTCGCCCTTCTACAACCAGTTACGAGAGTTTTATGATAAGGTCGGTGAGGATGGGAACAATCTAACATTTCTGTGCAAACTTTGCCCAGCAAGTTTTCCGTCATGCTTTTGAGAATATACTACTACTACTACTACTGCTACTGCTACTACTACTGCTACTGCTGCTGCTGCTGCTGCTGCTGCTGCTGCTGCTGCTGCTGCTGCTGCTGCTGCTGCTGCTGCTGCTGCTACTGCTGCTGCTGCTGCTGCTGCTAGTGTGGGCTGAATGGACAGTAACAAATGGGAAAAGTCTGTCCCTCCAATGTGAATGTAAATCCTGGTTGTGTAAGGATTAAAAATTGGATATGAAGATGAAATCTGACACATAATTATTTTCAGCAATAAACTAATACAATAATTGCTGCCTGTGGTTGTATTTGGGCTGTGGAAATAATTTAGAGCAATTATTACATAATATTGAAAATAAGAACTGAACTAGTTCATTTTTTGGAGCTGTGAAGTTTTAAACAAAATTTTGAATTATGAACTATGAACTGAACTAGTTCATGTAGAAAGTGAACTTTCCCAACACTGTCCATTAGTTTGTAATCGCCATGGGTTTTTCTTCTGTGTCAGCGGGTTTATCTGGACTTAAATTACACTTATAATGTAATAAAGTTTATGAAGAGACCCACAGCCCCCTGCCTGTGCCTGTATCTGTGTGTTGGACCCTCATTAAGCCTTAATCACACTGCTCAGCCTCTCTACATGTCCAACACAACGCAAGGACGAGGTGGACCGGGGAAAACCAGCTCCAATGTGACAATGTACAATATTATAGAACCAGTGTCAGCTAATGAGAGCAGCAAGACATGCCAAGCTCAAATAAGACAATCTTAGACTAAACTAATTGGTCATCTGCCATTGACAAGCTGACAGCAAATCAGCATATCACACCATAGAAAGGTATTGCTAATTTAGGTTTTTATATCAACTTTAGCACGCTTTCAGTGGTGAAAATGGTGGCCTCAGTTCATATTTTGTAACAACATTCATTTCAAGATAGCTTGAGTAAATACAGAAACATTTGAACTACAAATCAGTACAAAACATCAGCATCTTGACAGTTCAGGTTGTTGTCAGATTGACAGTGGGTTGTTTAAATGGGATGATGTAAGACTGGGCTTACCACTGTGTATCTGTATTGTGCATTCAAAGCCCTATAGACTAGTCAAAACAGTGATAACTCTATTTCACTGTATTCATACATTTGATTAATTTAGATATAAATAAAGCTGACTGAGAAAGATGTTCAAAAAATGTTTGGTTTTATTTTATTTAAAGCCTTTTAATTTGATCCAGGCAATTGTATTAATATTCAATCTTCTATTCTCTCTATTTTTTGTGCACGTGAACAATCTGAACGCTGATGAAGGACTGTACACAACAATGCAAACATATACGTCAAAATGTGTCCCTTTTCTCCCCCTGCTGTGTGCAAACTGGCAAGCCAAGCTCTGCACAGTCAACAATCGAATCAAACTACTTTCAGTTTCTACTTTTAAAGGCCTGGATGACAAGCAGGCATCCCATAGTTACCAAATGACGTGTCCCTTCCTATGGCTGACTCGTGGATGACTACATGACAGTTGAGCAGGTCAGCAGATGGAGGAAGTTTGATAGCTGCCTCTGCAAATGTCATACCGCACCCCAAACACACACACGTAGTGCCACTGAACGCCGCACATGTTGTTGTTTCTCCTTCGATGAGTGGAGAGGATATAACATCGCCATGCGACAGGAAATGAGAGCCAGGATCTCATTTTCAGGCAGGCCAAAGCAGGGAGAGGAGGGGAGCTTTTGTATTGTTTTGGTATTTTGTCTGACATTATGGAAGACATTTTGTGACAAAAAAAAATTGTCATCACAACATGCTTTAGTTCAACTGAAAAACATGAGAATTCAAAATGGGTTTCATCAAAACAATAGTGCACACAGTATTTCACACTCAGGACTTTAGGGTGTTGTCTAAATAAATGTTTATCCATTGGAAAAGGAGATAAATATCAGCATATAGCAACATGTGTACAACATAAAGGACTTAATACATTATCAAAAAGCTTAGTATTGCAAAGTCTTACATTTGAATGAAGTTATTTGTTGAGGATAAGGTATATATATATATATATATATATATATATTTTTTTTTTATTATTATGTTCAGCGTCTTTGGGTCACTGAAAAGCGCTATATAAATAAAAGTTATTATTATTATTATTATTATTTTTTTTTTGTTATGTGTTTACCATTTTACGGTTTATGGTACTGTTAATATTTCCATTTTATTTTTAATCAGTCATTTTCAGTTAATTTAATACAGGTATGTTAATAACATCTCGCAAAATCTGTAGAATAACTTCATGGTTCTGCTTGTTTTCAGTCTTTTTGTATGTCTCAAGTAAGTCTTTGGCCAAGTCACAATCTGATCAAGTCCAAGTCCTATGTTTTGATATTTGAGATATAAAACCACAAGATTTGATATACAAAACTATTAAATATAGCTCACATTTTTGGAACGTATACCAGAACATTTTTTTTTATAAATGGTCCTATATTAAATGGGTCTTAAATATAGAAGTGGAAAGGAACATTTTTGTTCCAGTAAAATTAAATTAAGCACTTGTATTTTTCTGTTGTCTCAAGTCACAGAAAAATACAAGTGGTGGTGTGTGGTGCTAATGGTTTACTCACTGGCAGAAGGGCAGCAGGGACAGCAGTGTCTCTTTGGTGGGCCGCGAGCTGAAGTCTGGCAGAGTCTGCACCAGCTTGTTCATCACCATTCTCAGGTAACACTGCAGCTGTTTCCTCCGCTCCTCCACGAACTTGGCATCCTGCACACAGACGAGCACACGGGTAAGACCTTTCAAGAAACAGAGACTTGGGGAAACTGAGGAAAGAGGAAATCAAAATAGACCGTCTCTGCTCACTGCCCCCTCCTTTGATCACTCAGACCTCTGCATGCACATAGGCTGTCTTTGTGCGTTAATGGGCGAATCCTCACGCACATCTCAAAGTTCAAAGTTCTACCTAAATATAGCAATGAGAGCACAGGAAGAAAACAACTATATATAACTATATATATATATATATACATATAAACATTCAGCCCAAATGTTGTAGGGCACTAAAACATAAATTGTACCCTAAAGTTTAACATTTAAATTAAGAGGGAAGAGTCATTACATTCATTTTATCATTTAATTTTGATCTGAAGAGCTCCATTCCGAATAAAGCCTCTCATGAGTATGTACTGCTGGGTGAGTGTCTTCCCCTCCCTTACTTGCCCTCTGGGTCTCAGTCTAACCAACTGATGACTGTTGCTCATGTTTAGGCAAATCTCATTCATGAGTCACCCTCATATGGTGAATTGGAGAGGTGGTGAGGGCGTGACATGATTCCGAGTACACAGATTTAAGCTGCAGATGGGATCTATAAAGCAGAGACTGTGTCGTGGGGTTTGCACAAATTATTTTAAAAATCAGGAGTTGAGATGATGGCCCTGGGAGACCTGATATTTCTATGTGGGAGCAGACATATTACGAGCCTGGACACTTATTTCAGGCTGGCAATACTACATTTAAGCTTGCTAGGTCCGCACCCGCGCCAGCCTCCGTGCACCCAGGCTCCGGCACAGGCTCCGGCACAGGCTCCGGCACAGGCTCCGGCACAGGCTCCGGCACAGGCTACGGCACAGGCTCAGGCTCCGGCACAGGCTCCGGCACAGGCTCCGGCCGCCTCTCGCGCCAGCTCTGGGTCGGAGGCAGCGGTGGAGAGGACACCAAGCGAGATAGACCCAGTGATTGCGGAGGCTTTGCAGGAGATTATTGACAAGATTACAAAAACAGTAGCAAAGACAGACACCATCTCTGCTTTACAAACCAAAGTGGCAGAATTGACAAACCAGGTGCGTGTTTTGACAGACAAAGTGGAAGACCTGGAGAAACGAGAATGCATATGTAATTTGCAGATTGTCGGCATTCCAGAGGACATTGAGGGCAAGGATGTGGTACTGGTGTGACAGTCTCCACAAGGTTTTTACACACTGTTGCTGGTAGTTTGGCCCATTCCTCCATGCAGATCTCCTCTAGAGCAGTGATGTTTTGGGGCTGCTGCTGGGCAACAAAGACTTTCAACGCGCTCCAAAGATTTTGAATGAGGTTGAGATCTGGAGACTGGCTAGGCCACTCCAGGACCTTGAAAAGCTTCTTACTAAAGAAAGACCCAGCCACATTTCATCTTCAATGCCCTTGCTGATGGATAGAAATTTTCAGTCAAAATCTCATGATACATGGCCTCATTCATTCTTTCCTTTACATGGATCAGTTGTCCTGGTCCCTTTGTAGAAAAACAGCCCCAAACCATGATGTTTGCACCCCCATGTTGCACAGAAGGTATGGTGTTCGGCAGGTGAATATGGACCAGTGGATTCAGTCTGTCACTGCATCCAACAGATCAGTGTGTGGATGCAAAACAACTTTCTCCAGCTGAACTCAGACTGATGTTCTGACTGAAATCATCGTTTTTGGCCCACAGAAACAAAGAGAAAGTGTTATTAGCGGTCACCTCCAGAGTCTCGCTTTAAAACCTACAAATCAAGTTAGAAATCTGGGGGTAATAATGGACTCAGACTTGAACTTTAACAGCCACATCAAATCAATAACTTCAGCAGCTTTTTACCATCTAAAATAATTGCCAAAATCTAAAATATAGTGTCTAAACCAGATTTAGAGAGACTTATCCATGCGTTTGTCTCCAGTAGATTAGACTACTGTAACGGCCTGCTCACTGGTCTCTCCAAACGAGCTGTAAAACAGCTGCAGTACATCCAGAACGCTGCTGCTCGGGTCCTGACTAGAACCAGGAAGTATGATCACATTAGTCCTGTTCTCAGGTCTCTGCACTGGCTCCCTGTGGCTCAGAGAATAGACTTTAAAGCAGCTCTGCTTGTGTACAAGTCTCTCCATGGCCTAGCAACAAAGTACATCTTGGACATGTTAGTGCCATATGAACCATCTCGGACTCTGAGGACCTCAGGGACCGGCCTCCTGCTGGTGCCAGAGTCAGGACTAAACATGGGGAATCTGCGTTTCAGTTTTATGCAGCTAAAATCTGGAACAGTCTTTCTGAAGATGTGAGACAGGTTCTACTCTGACAATGTTCAAATCTAAGCTAAAACTGTTTGTTAAGATGTGCATATGACTGAAAGTATTTTTCTTTGCACTGTTCTCTTTTATTTCTTAAACTGTTTTGTGATTTCAGTAATTTCTTTGTGATTTTACTGCATTTTTCCTGTTGTGTGAATCACTTTGAATTGCACTGTGTATGAAATGTGCTCTACAAATAAACTTGCCTTGCCTTCTTTCTCCTCCAAAAACGACAAATTGAATTTTACCAAAAAGTTCTATTTTAGTTTAATCTGATCATATGATATTCTCCCAATCCTCTTCTGGATCATCCAAATGCTCTCTAGCAAACTTCAGACGGGCCTGGACATGTACTGGATAAAAAGGGGGACACGTCTGGCACTGCAGGATTTGAGTCGATGTAGTGTCTTACTGATGTTAGGTCTCCCCGTGTGGTTCTGGGACTTTTGATCACTGTTCTTGTGATTATTTTGACCCCACGGGGTGAGAGCCTGCGTGGAGCCCCAGATCGAGAGAGATTAGCAGTGGCCTTTCAAATACTAGCTCCAACAGTTGATTTTTTCACACCAAGCTTCTTACCCATTGCAGATTTAGTCTCTAGTTAGTATATATATATATATATATATATCACACACACACACACACAAAAACAATCAGGAGTTTACATCTATTATGAATAATTGAGAGATTTTGTATGACTATTTTTAGCTATAACTTGATCGGTGTACAATAGTTCATCTTTGCCTATTCATCCATAATCATGCGCTTTGGCCACTGACCATTTCCTCCAAGAAGAAATTAAATAATAAATAACAGACATATTTGTCCATGCTCCCTAATGACGAGGCTCACCATTATTCTCATGCTGTACTATAGTCTACTGTTTTGTGATGGCTGAGCACTGAGGACGGGCTAAATAAGCCCATCTAATGAAGTAGTGCAGAAAATAGCCACCCTGAGTCACATCTATGAGATCATGGGCAGACAGATGGAGAGTCAACTCCAGCTCCAATCAGTCACAAACATAGTAGACGAATGGACTTGCTAATTAAAATGCTAATCCAACCAACCTATATTTGTCAAATCAACCAAGTAACTTACTCCAAATTCATGCAATATCTAAATAATGCATTGTGCATAATTATGCATAAAAAGAACAACATGTCAACGCGACGTTGACTGAAACCTCAAGATCGAGGGCCATATTTTGCCTCCGATCTTAGCGGTAACGAGAGGAGGTATGAGACCAAATTGAAAAACAGAAAATCAAATTGTTTTATTGCTCACTTCTTTCTTTGCCTGGATATGAGGCAATCACTGCCAAAATCACCCACAAAGGTGGTCAATTTGAATGCCAATTAAAAGTCATTAGTTCAAATGCTATCAGCATATTATGTACTTGCACCGTCCCACACCAGCAGCCAAGTACAGCCTCTTTACGCCCGTGTTCACGTTCTGAAGGTAGCAGGAGCCCGACCTGGCCCAAAGAGCTTTTCTTTGATAAACTTTTAGTGCTTTGTGTAGTACAATGCAATGCCCCCGGATATACTTTTATCCTCTGCTGTTTGACATGTACATAATGTTTTATATTCAAATCAAATGGGGTGCTATCCGTCTACTTTACATGCCTTTTAATTGCCCCTTGGGGTAAAATAAGTAATTTGAATCAAATTACCATAGTCCTCATAAATGATCTATTCCATACAGTATCTCATGTAGGAAAACATCAAGCCTCAGATTAAGGATTTTCTCTTGTATAGCAGTGCTGCTTAACAGTCTTAAATTTTTTCAAATTTGTATAGCAATTTGATAAGTTGCATAGCAAAACACGAAAATGACTAAAAATCTATATTTTCCATTGCTGTAACAAGATTATTTATTTCAAATGTATTTGGAAATATTCTATTTAAAAAAAAAACTTAACAAATTAACTTTCAAAAACTTAAAATGTTTCAAGGGTTAGAACAGAAAACTTGCAAATAAAATTAGTTGTTGAACAAATTATTATTATTATAATATCATCATCAATCAGATGACTATTTGCATGAGTCTCATTTACATATTAATTGTCTTTACACTCACAAGTTACATCACCACCAGACCTGTCATCAGATGACGATGAGCTGTTTGTGTCAGAATGACTTCTCTTACAGGTCTTCTCAACACGTCTTGAGGGAGTGAGTTTGACACGAGTGAGTTTGAAAAGCCTGTTCTAGTCTGAAAACAGCAGAGCGGGAGGAGCCGCCGGGAGAGCAGGAGGAGCCACCGGGAGAGGGGGAGGAGCCACCGGGAGAGGGGGAGGAGCCACCGGGAGAGGGGGAGGAGCCAGGGACGCGGAGGGCAAGAAGGAGGGGCTTTGACGAGAGCCGCGTCCTCGTCAAAGCCCCTCCTTATGTGATTAGTGCTTTTTAGGCGCTTTGGTTATACAATTGAACACTATTTTTTGTATCGCAAAAGCTGCAAATCAAAAATACTTTTCTCTGACGAATGCATCACATTTGAGAGAAATTGCGTTGCATTTTGCGATTTGATACCGCTTATTCTGAGCTCTGAACATGGTCATGTAATAGGTCCTAACCTGACAAATACACAGAATGTTTTTCCTCAAGAATAAATTAAGGTAGAAAATTTCCTCATGTTCTTAAATTGTTCAAATATAGTATTTTCTGCACTATAAGGCACACTTAAAAGCCTTTAATTTTCTCAAAAAATGACAATACGCCTTATAATCCAGTATATTTGTGCCTTATGTGGATGATTTCTGGTTGTGCTTACTGACCTCAAAGCAATTTTGAGTGGTACATGTTTTGTTTTGCTTAATGCACCTTATATCTGTGAAAAAATGATTAAAAAAACAGACCATTCATTGACAGTGCGCCTTATAATCCAGTGCGCCTTATAGTGCGGAAAATACGGCAGTTCAATTATATACAGTGAGGAAAGTAAGTATTTGAACACCCTGCGATTTGGCAAGTTCTCCCACTTAGAAATTCCAACATTTTCATCATAATTTACACTGTGAGAGACAGAATCTAAAAAAATAATAATTCTGGAATCACATCGTGTGATCGCATGCAAATAATGAAGTGAATCAAGTGAAAATGCAATGTACTAAGGGTTTGTCAGAGCTATCAACTAGTTACACAGATTTAAAAACCTTCTTTTACAGCGTGAAAATCAGATATTGCTGCTTTTATTAATATAATAAGTTCCAACCTTAACCCAATCAACCTTAACCTTGTCATTTAAAAACAAATGACAAGTGAAACACAGAAAAATACCTCAAGTTGAGTGTTATACTGTATAACGTTTGACCATTGGCATCTCTGTGTTGTTTGATAATACATTGCAACATTCTCATCTCTTCAAAGATGAAACAATGGTTGTGAAAGACCAGCAGATCAACTCTTCACAGACAATTTGACCCTAATAAGCATTCACACATGACAGGTGGGCATGTCCTGGCCAACATCCAGCAAGACTTTGAAGCCAGTATCCTTCTATTATGCAACCCATCACTCTCAGTTGGGCAGAAGTACAGGTGCAGGATGCATAGAGGTTATTCAGACGACAATGTCAAAGTCAATGGCGAGTGATGACATTTTCTCCTGTAAGAACTCAAAACAAATCTAAAAAGTGAAAGGGCTGCTACAGTTTAATGGAAGATATAAAAGTCTACAACTGTAAAACTAAATATTTAGTTTGCACCTGACATTTAAGAAAGAAAGTAAAAGTAAGCCAGATAATCAAAGAGAACTAGGCTCACATTTATCACTGATACAGACTCTGTGATCACACACAGTTGAACAAATTACATTTACATCCTTAAATCATGTTGTAGAGGAAATTAATTGTTGTACAGTGCTTTGAAGTAGCCTTTATCTCCCCCTACTGTTAGCAAACAAGCTAGCTAAGCTCTGCACATTTGGAGTAACAATAGAGAAAATACTTCTAGTTTCCATTTTGTTGTATAAAGTTGATTTGAGCAAACAATAGCTCTCCTGTTTTCTATTTATGACTTGGTTTGGTGGGATATTACATGTGGTAAATATTTATTAAAGCTTTACTTCAAATAAAATGACAGGAAGTTGTGCTGAGTTCTAAAATGGAATCGCTCTGTGATGTCATGTGACGTGCCATTGAAAACGCAGAAACAATGGCCCAGTCCCATTAGTCGTGCTTGCACTTCAAATGCGTGTTCACATGGATCCGCTGAAGTGCAGGAAGTCCCAATGTTTTGAGCCGCACTTCCAGCAAGTGTGGAGCGATGCAGACTTCAGGCAAGTACATTCCCCACAATGCATTTCATTGCATTCATAATGTAGTGTTTTCAAACAGCGCAGCACTTCTGCCTTAGCAACTTAGCACTATCTAGATACAATGGAAAGGATTGTCGTAACAGTTAAACTGATTATTTTAAATACATGTTTGACTGTCCAGCAACAACATTGTCAAAACGTTAAGCATGTTCTTATTTGTCTGTAGCCAATTCAGCAAATGATCCAAACTAAACTGAGCTGTGGCTGTGATTAATTCAACTGCAGTTTAACGACACACTGACAAATGTTCATGTTTATTTTCCTACGCGCTTGTGCACTTACACACTTTGTGCACTTTCAGAAAATGTACACAGTCAAGTGTGTAGTGCTTAGTGCGAGTAAAGGGACAGGGCCAATTTACACTTAACAAACACAATTTTCAGTTTAACAAAATAAAAATGTTATATGGTATTATTGTTTGTCAAATCATAACTATTGTGGGATTCATAGGGATGTTGGCATATTGTTTCAGTATGGTTGCCGGGTAACAGTTCCACCGGAACTGGAGGATCCACCACCTGATTGTCCCCATAGAGATGTAATTAGTTTGCCTGAAAATATCCATAATATGGCATTAATTATTAATTATAATGAATCTTATTTATTTGGCATTTATTGAATCACATGTCTTTATTGCTCAAAAATACCTTGTAATTTTACTGTGACCAGGCTCACCTCTTTACAGATCAGACCACAAGCAGGAGGCAGACACCAGAAAAGTTACATAATATTCCTTTAAAAACCTCACTGCTCTACAATAAAAATCCCATTTTAGGCTTATTCATTAAAAATTATGCCAGCCATGCATGTTTCAGCCCTGAGAATAAATAAAGCAGCCTTGAATACAGCTGATTTTTAACCACACTGTTGCTTGTGAAGTTGCAATATCGAGACCACACAATACAGGTGCTGAAGCAAACAGAGTCTTTTTCACTCATTACACACATACATCATGTAGTTAAAAATAAACACACACATCGTGGCCACACAAACATTGCCTTCCTCCTCACTGTCCATTAGGAAGGGCTGGGAAACTCTCATGTGTTGGGAGCATCTATTCCAGTGACAAATGTTAGCGATGTGAAAGCATTTTCCACACGTAGCCATCTTTGTATTCAGCCCATGCCTGTGTGTAGACAAGGGGCGTCAGAAAATTCATGCTTATTTTGGAGCAGCCAGATGCAAGAATCTGAAATGGCGACATCATTTCAAGTAAAATTAGTCATGTAGTGCATAAAAGGCAATAGTGAAAACCACGCTGTAAAAACACAATGAAATCCCCACTAAAGCAAGCAATAATAGACAGCCCGTTAACATGTAATTGTGAATCTCGTGCCACTGTAAAGCAGGTCCCGGACACACGCCACCGTTTTCCAATTCAAGCAACAAGTCCTTCCTGCATTTGGTTCTTTGGTTCTGGTTACTCTTGTCTGATCTTGTTTTATCCCTCTCTTGGAGCGGCCTGTGCACTCCTGGGCCACCTGTTAACACCCCCCCCCTCCTCTGAGTACAGCCCGAGAGTCAGCCGCTCACGGTTGATGCCAGGGCCGTGTAATTGTCCGCTGTGACCACATTCCACTGCATATAACAGGAAATATAAAACATAATGGACATTTACTATAGGATCTACATATAAATAAAGCAGAAAAGTGCGGGCAAAACAAGGGAATTGCCTGGGAATAATTGATTTGATTCATAAAAACCAAGAATCACACACCCTCATCAACCAATGTGCGCAAAGTGAACAGCCAATCAAGAAACAGTTTAGCATTTGGAATTGGAGCATTATCAAGCTGAATGGTGGGCCTGTGCACATACTACAATAGAGGGATTTGCTGCCATCTTTTTACAGTGAACCGGCTGCACAGTTTGGAAGCTATTTCCCTCAGTGGCCTTTCTGTCACAACCAGCTACAAGTGTCTGGTCCAGATACACAACAGGGCTCAGATGAACACCCCGCTGTGCCACAATCCAGTACAATCAATCCAATCCACTTTATTTATATAACACATTTCACAAACAAACTGTTCCCAATACAGACACGGCGCATGCTATTTGCACTCCTGCGATGAGAACAGACAGATCTCCTCTCTGTGATAAACAAAAGCTCTGCAGTAAAGTTGGAGTAGAGGGACGCAAACTGCAGCAAAGGCAGAGAAAGCACAGAAAACACTCTTTTCTCACATAATTCACTAGTACCTTCTCAAACCACCATCTTTACTCTCCTCGCCTCACACTGTGTCTCTCTTTTTGTCAGTAACCTGCTGATAAAAAACTTATATTTAAAGCACCCCAAAAGTTGTTGTACAGCCTTTTATAAACTGTGATGTGCTGCCTTCAGTGTGAGTTGACGGGAGGGCTCAACCTGCGACTAATGATGCACCACGCAGCGCTTTGATGTGAGTTAGCTTTAAGTGTCTTAGTTGAAATTCCAGTGCCACACAAAAAGTGACTGGAATGTGTAATCAACCACTTAAGTGCAGCAGTTTACTTGCCTGGGATTCAGAATACACACCTTTTTGTTTTTTTTACAAAGCGCAAATCTACCACTCCCTCCGTCGGGCCTCAAGCCAAACTCAAACAGAATAGTGCAATCAGATTTGACTCATGTGAAACTAATTAATTTTCATTGGTCATTTATTATTTAGAACTAAATCAAACCTCTCTTCCCTCAGATTAACAGATTCTGTAAGTATCTGCATGTTTTCCAGTCCCTGTCATATTTGGTGTACAAGAGATATTCTGGAAATTCTTTAGCCTGCCTTATTTGTCACATTGTTTAATTTTTATGTTTTGAATTGGACACTAAATTGAAGCCTACAGGCCTACACTAGGACTGCATCTGCTGGTGAAGGTAACATTGAAGTAGTAGAGCCTCAAGTGGTTAAAGCACTTATCCGACAAGTCAAAATGTGACGGTTTAAAGCCCGCTCTATCCATATATACTGTTCTTACTGTATGTCTTTGGGAAAACACTTAACCTGCTCCGTGAACCGCGAGTGAGGAGTTCTGCTTTAGTCTTTCCAAGATGATGTATATTCTCTTCCCAAGTGCATCGCTTAATCCTGTTAGTGGATGTCTTTTGTAGTAATCTAATGGTCCACTATTTGTATCCTGTGTACATGTCCCCACACTGCATAGACTTTCCGTAAGCCATGAGTGAGTCAAATGTTTCTCCTCTAGGTTTTGCACGCTGTTGAAATGTCAGGCGCTGGAGATAAGCCTTTTTGAAGTATATACATCCTTATCTGCCACGGTTGTTTACTGGTGTGACTGTCTATACCTCTCACGCTGCTGCCGACCATGGCTAAATGTCAGTGCTCCGAGGGGACAAAGAGTGCCGGGAGGGGGTGCCGTCAATGGAAGCCTGGTGGAAAGTAGTCGCATATCGGAATGGAGTGAATTTACCGCCTCTGCTCAGGGTGGAGGACCAGAAAGACTGTAAAAAGCTGAATGTTACCAGGCAACCAACAGACTTAAAGTAAAGAGGGAAATGCACCCTATGGTATGAAACACACGTTCGAACCATAAAAATCATTGCTTTCTAGTCTTTATGTTTACAGCGGTGACAGTCATCGTTCCTGCAAGTAATATTCAAATTAAAATAGTGAACTAGGTGATTAAACACTTCCCTCAAAGGCAATTCGAAATCTCGTGCTGCCATTTTAATTGTGCATGGGGAGTAACAGGAGTACAGAGAAATGTGGCGTGCATTTGGATGTAGAGAAGTCACTAGAATGAGAAGAGGCAAACAAGAAACAAATTAAAAGACAACAAAAAATGAACTTTGATGAAATGTTGATCTCGATCGAAAAAGGAGCGGTTAGAGACGCCATATTATTCAATAAAAAGCATGGGGCATTTTCTCTTGAATGCAGCTCTATTCTCAAATAAAGATACTTTTTCCCTGCACACAACACCAATTGTTCATCCTCGGTGAAGATTTGGAGTGACAGTTGGATTTAATCAATTGCAATGTGAACTTTCAGAAGAAGCAGATGACAATGTAAATATACTTAATGAAGTTTCTATGAATCGTGATCAAATCTAACTCTAAATCTGGTTTCAAGAAAATTGTGATTTGATTTTTTTTTGTCACATTGTCCAACAGATCGATAGCTTCCATCTCAAACAAGAGTCTGTTTTCTTCACTAATGTGAGAACCAAGTTAAATAAACATTGTCACTCAGGTTAGCTCTTTCTTTACGAGATCAATACCTCATCACTGGAGAGTCAGCAAGCATTATAATTCATCCAGAGTTGTAAGTGGTCCCTTGAGTGTTCTCTAGATGCAAGGCAAGGCAAAACAAACACTCTGGTCAAAATATTGGTTATTAGGAATTCAATTTCAGTTAATTGTCAACCATAAACACTTCTAGTTAGTTACACATTAACATGCGCAACATTATAGTATTAGATTCACACACTTTTATAAAAAGACAGAATTGCCTCGCCCAAGGACACCACTCAGAGCAGAGATAAAAGTGGCTCTCAAGCATGATATATGCAAACAAATAAACAATAATAATTGAAAACATGACATTTTTATTAAAAAGCAAACTAATTTGATTTTTTAACTGTGACGTGCAATTAAGACACCCACTGTAGCAAACTGTAGCAATGAGGGATTATACCGACTTCTGTAGCAATAAAAACTAATATTAAGCAGTAGCCTCCACCTGAGTCAGAGTAGGCCTGGAGTGCTCTTAAATCCAATCAGAGCGGACAGCGTTGGCAACAAAACAAGGTCAACATTTAGTATGTATCCAACCCACAGCGGCCCGACACGTAGCCCACCTCATGTATATGCATAAATCATCACGACACGGACCTCCACAATGTCTCCACTCTTGTAATTAAAAGCCCGAAACATGTATATTGCATAATGTGTGAATACAACATGCTAAGAGTGGTTAATAATTCACTTTGTAGTTTGTGATGAATTAATTAGAGCAGCCTTGGCACAGCTCTGCGGCTCTCTTTCATGTGCGCAGGGGCAAGGGATGCGCTTGTGTAATGCTGCTGTTTTTTGCTGTGATTTGTACTTGAGAGCTGGATTAAGTCACATTAAGTGTTAAGATCTGCACCTGTGAGTTATTGGTTTAACCCCGTCAGTCTTAATCCTTTTGAGTAATTTAATGATGGAGTTCAACTTGGATAAGGGGAGAATGTTTTTTATATTTCATACAAAGGCTTTATTGGACATGACAGATGTAAGTGGGAAATAGCAGGGAAGCGAAGGGAGAGACATTCAGCAAATGCTCAGGTGTAGGATTTGATCTCATGATACTGAGATCATGGGGTCAAAGTCCCCATCACGTGTGACCATATTCGACAACCTACCCATCCCCCAATATTTACCAGCATTATGAGGTCATGGTTACATTAATCTAATTTAATAAACACTTATTATTGAAGTGGAACTAAAATAAGTTTTAGAGCCCCTAAAATAAGTATCTGCGTCAAAGTAGTCAGAGTGGCCCTGGTCCGCAGTGAGGAGCTTGAGGTAGAGCCACTGCTCCTCCACATGTGCAGCTGCAGGAGCTAACGCCTTGTTTACTCTGATGTCATGTGAGAGGTTTTCTTGCTTCAACTGCAGTGAGGTTCAGGTGCAATACTACAGGTGCAAACATACTGTAGCCACACCGTCACAATAACCTCTGCCTAGACGTGTAGAGGTAAGTGCTTTTTACATTTGTGGACTGGGAAGATGCTTTTCTTTTTTTGTGACTCTTTGCCTCATACAGCTTGAAGTATTTGCTGAAACGTTCCACCTCGTCCCAATCTATTTCAGTGAGAGTCATCACAAATTAGTAATGTATAGAACACAAATGAAACTGACTGAGGTCCAAAGAAAGAAAGAAATTAAACATCTGACGAAGTCTATTCGCCGAAGCATAATCTAAAACAAATTGAAATAAGTTTTGGGCATCTGCCACCTGAGTGTGCTCAGTCATTTTTGAATGTGTAGAACATCTGCCCGATTAGCAGGACCCCATATGCCTTGGGATATCCCTCAATGGACCTGGTTAGCAGCAGATGACAAATGGGTCTAACCTAATGATTCAACCTGAAAGAAGAGAAGAAAAGCCCTCACGGACACAGGCCATCACAACTGTAGAAAGTGCACATGTGACGAGCGCTGACATCTGACTCTGACAGCTCCGTACATGCAGCCAGCCTGCTGGTCTGACCTCTTACAAATCAGCTTGTTAGCAGCGGTCAGAGGCCAGTGCGAGATCTGTGAGTAAATCATGAGTAGAGCCAGAACACGCAGCTGGACAGTCTGGCCCCAAGCCCTCAGTGCGTTTGTTCCATTAGCTCATTAAGAAGAGCTGATAGACACATGCAGAGTGACACATGGTGCCACTGTCATGCAGGTCCCCTCACAGTGAGCTGTTGTGCAAAAGACACTTCCCCTAAATGAAATGAAAGCTGATGAACAGTCTCTTGAGACCGTTTACTGTAGTGGCTAAAGGGAAGAGTGGTGACATCTAGTGGTAAAGTCAAGCGATTGTGACAAACCCTAGACAGAGAATCAACAGGTGTTCCTCAGTGGGGCCGGCAGGATCTGAGTCAACATGGCAGACTTTGGATGAATCTTGTCTCTGCTTTGTGGGTGTGTAACACTGTGTCTGGATAGTTGCCTTTTTGGTCAGTGGTGGATCAAATCAAACCCAAATATGGCTTCATAACTCATTGTTGAGTCAGTTATGTCTCATTGTAGATGTAGAACTTAAACCAAACCAAAAAGAGCACGGGTCACAAAGTTTCACAGATCCAAAAGTTGGATTCGGTTAAAGAGTCAATTATGATCTAAAACAACTTGATAAAAGAAATGGGTTCTTCTGGGCTGAAACTTGCAGCGCTGCTTTCGCTCAGTCCCTTTACGACACGCCCCCATAAACACACAGCAAAGCACCGCACAACAGCAGGGGGTCTCAAACTTTTCTCCTCTGGACCCACCACTACAAAATTAAATGGACAAAAATTATTATAATGTTAAAGCGTGTAAAACTGGCTTGATGTCATTTATTTTGGACTAATTTCACCCAAAATATACAGTTTCAAATTAAACGGTAAAACTACGGTAAAATAAGCTATTTATTTCGTTCTGAATGTTATGAGTTCGATAATCTGAGGTGATGTGCTACATGCTACAAATTAGTGACTGTGGTTGGACTGTCCGAGTTAGGAGTGTTTATTTGGCCTTTATGGTCCAATTCCAGACCCTTCAGAATGTAGAAGGGACTGACTTTGGCATGCAAACAGTTCACTGCAGCAAACAGTGGATTCATTTTATTCATTGGTAAAAAAAAAGTGGAATACAGAGCTGTGGGCGTGTATAGAGTCTAGGAAAACTGGGAACAGCGATAACTGAACATGCATGAACCCCTCTAAATACAAGTTCAAGTGGGTAAATGAGAAGATAAAGCAATAATAACATGTTTAAATCACCTTTGCATAAGGCGTAATGGACAATTTTTTTGATACACCCTCTCACCGAATCTTGACACCATCCCAAAGCAGAACTCAACAGGTTTCTTCTGCGGCCTTCCTCTCACCCCAGATCTGCACCGGCAAGCAAAGCAGTGCAGCGGTGACAGCATTCAGATGGCAGCTAACCTTAGCATTCCCGACTGTTAGCGTCACATAGAAGGCCCTGTGTCTGTGTGAATCAGTGTGATCTGTCGGAGTCTGTGGATAAAGTGTCACGAGTGAAGGGATAAAAAGGTGGACCAGGCACTCAAAAGTAAAAAAAGCTGCACAGATGAGATAATTAGACAAAGGCTCATTATCCAGACGGATGATGATGATGGGCCAAAAAGCAATCTACTTTTTATGGCAAATTCTGCACTTCAAATTAATCATTAGAATTTTGTATGAAAAATACCTTAAACAAATAGTTTTTCCCATCACAAATAGGTCTAAATAATGAATTGACCTCACTGGCACATCAATTTGAGAATCATGTATTAGTACAGAAGAAAAACATTTACATTTAAGCTCTCTCTTACAGAATCAGAATCAGAAAAGGTTTATTGCTATTCCCAATGAACAGAATTCACAAACATAGGAACGTCTTTGGTGAAAACAACCTATATAAAATCAAAAAGGGCATGCGTTTTTTTTAAAAATATTTAAATCTGCTATAGGATAAAAAGAGGTCACTTACCTAATGCATTCTGAGCATCCTAATTATTTACCGTGATGAATATAAGAGCACTTTCGGAGGAAGCAAGCTAGTTTTGCCATCACGGTAACAACTAGCATGCTAATTGCTAATTGCTAATGCTAATTGACAGTAATTGCACATATTCATGTGCAATTACTGTCGAAATATGTGCAATTACTGTCGTGATCACATGCAATGGTATTTATGTCTTTATTATTTTTCCCCTCCATCCCTTGTTGGGAAATGGGAGGTTTTGTCTATAGGAGTTTTTGTTTATAAGAGATCTTCTATTGAGAGTGTTTTTCAAACGTCCTATAAGTGATCTGTTCTTTTCTTCTGTATCTACCTCTGTATCTACCTGCGTTGCATCAATGAAATTTCCCCATGTGTAACAATAAAGGAATATCTTATCTTATCTTATCTTAACAGCACACTTCCTGTTTCACGGAGAATAAAATGCAGAGAGCGCACTGTGATCTTATTTTGACCCCAGGAGTAACTTTTACAATAGATCTGTACTGAGGCAAAAATGGATTTTACTTGAATACATGAAAAGTCAAGTCTCCTGAACTAGATTCATCCTGCTATATAGTTTTATATAACCTGCCCTGTCCTTGGTTATTTTTTGGTTCATCTTATTGTTTTCTGACAATCTCTCACTCACAGTTTTGGGTTGTTATAATACACTATTGTTCTTTGAATGCTCTCACTTCCAGCTGTTGAGTATCTATTTAGCATTTTATATCTGCCATGGTTTGATGAGACGGTTATAAACAGAAGGTAGATTGTACCCATCATTTCGGTTTTCTTTTGTTTTCCTCCTTCACACACTTTTCCAAATAAATAAATAATAAACACAATGCAGCTTTAGTGCCATGTAGTAACATTAAATACAAAGAGTCACTTTATGTAATCTTAAAGGGGACATACATAGAAAATCAACTTTAATGAGCTTTTAACCTTATTATAACGGTGTTTCCTCATCATTAGTTTTCTCAAAGCAAAGTGTATTTGATTCATGCATGTTGAAATAATCCTGAACTGTCCTGCAACTGAGGCTCTAGTGCTCAGAAAATCCCTGTTTTCACCTACCCTCTATCCCCGCCCAGACCCCTGTACCAGTTGGGATTAGTTGACAAATGTAGCAATTTAAAAAGATGTAATGACAACGCGTCTCTTGTTACGGTAAAATGTCACTATGAACCACCTCAATTCTGCACTTTTGAATATGAAGTCAATGGACCCGTTTCTATTTCTAAGGTGTTTTAAATCTATATTGCATTTACAATTTACACAATGTAGAATGATGATCTACTTATGTTACAGTTCAATACTAAATACCTGGAGAAAAAACATGCTTTCTTTAAAGCAGAGTATAAAAGTGTATTAAGGATTCTTTTTGTGTGACAACCATAAAACTACAATGTTTTTCACCCAATAGAGAAAACCTAACTTGTATAGAGGTGGTAGATATTGCTATTAGGTATTGGCTTGCTTTTCTTTACTTGTATGTGTTGATATAAAACATAATCTGATGTACTTCCTGCAGCTCTGCCACATTCTTCACCTGAGCACAGAGGTCTTGATTGCTGCCGACACTCCACAGCGCTCCCGGGGATTCGCAAACGAATAAACATGGCACGCATAGGACTTAAAAAACACAGCACAGCAAGGCGGGTGATTACTCCACCGCACACTCGAGACACTGCAGGCACAATATCACACTATTCAAAGAGTCAAGTCGGTGTATACCGGGGCCGCTTTAAAATGCACTCCATTTGTTTTTAGAACACAAACTGGACAGTGTCTGAAATGGTAAGTTCCACCTGCAGCAAAGTCCCTCTAACCCAGGGGTGGCAACCTTTGATTTTCAAAGAGCCAAATCAGACCAAAAAAAACAAACACAAATCTGTCTGGAACTGCAAAAATGTAAAAGCCTTATGTAAGCCTTATATGAAGGGAACAAAGGCTGTAAGTGTATATTAGCTATATTCTACTATCAAAATGACAAGGCTACAAATACATAATGAGCATCCCTGATTAAATGTTTATTTTCCCTGTAGCGCCCCCTGGAGAGCACCGCGTGACTACTCTGCGATACAATATTTTTGTGCTTTAGGTTTAACTTCCATTACAATGTTAATGTATCATATTTTGTTGCATTGATGAAAATATAGAAATACAATTAAGAAATCAGATTTTTGGTGTAATTTTTATTTTGAGGATTAGAAAAAAACCAAAACGCAGTCCTCTTCAAACCTCATTAACAATACAATCCTCTTCTCTTTTCCCCCGTATCTGGGCAACAGTGGAATTGAACACAGCCTGCAATTATATGTTTGATCATTTCTTCAAAGTCGGCCCATCAAAGTTCACATACGTGTTCGATATCGATCACATCATGACTCATCACAGGGACTTGAGTATGCTGGAGCTGAATTAATGTCCTTGATTTGTCGATTGGTGATGTTGCCTGCCATTGTAACGTTCCTTTCCTTCACTGTCTTTGCGGCAAATCCTTCATATCATCATTTTGTTATTTGACAACTTCTCATGACAAAGCAAACATGCAGACGATCCTTCTGCATTGGCAATGAAAGCAAACGATTCGGTCCATTCTTCCTTGAATCCTTTGTTCTCATCATTTCTTCTATTACCGTTTATTTACAACAGTCACCTGCCCAGCCCTGCTCCGCCCACGTGTGCCGCGCTGAAACGAGCGTCGCAGACTATGACGCAAATCTTGGTTGACAGAAATGTTTTTTTACAGCATTGGAAAACGTGAATGTTTGCGTCATGTTTGTCCTCCTACAGAAACCATATTAAAACAACACATTTTTACATTCAAATGACCACAACTTACTCAAATATGATCAGATGTGCATGAGTGAGACATCATTGGATAGCTTTGAATTCACACTTTCAGAATCTGTGAATAACTCAAAGTGTTTCCGAGGTGACTTGTTTCTGCTTTTCCCACGGTCGGTCACATATCCCCTCATCTAGTTGCATTTTCATACATTTTTGAAAAAGCTCTAGGGCGCCACTAGAAGGGCGCTAAAGAGCCGCGGGTTGCAGACCCCTTTAGTGAAGTGTTCAAATGTTGATGGTTACTACAGCAGAGTACCTCAAAACTGTTTTTGATTCCTGCTTTCTGATTTCTGTACATGAATGCATTTATTTTTGTAATCTCCACAGCAATGTTTTTGCTTTGCTTGGAATATTCCACACAATGGCATTAAACTTGTCTATCTTGTATTCATTTATTGACTAACGGGTTTTATTGAAAAACATTAATTCTTATTGTGAACAGGCTTACTTCTCCCCAGATCTAAACTGTGTCTTGACCTGGTGATAGTCTTCATCGAGAAAGCACATTTCTATGGAAACAAGCACCCTCCATCAAAAAGTTACATAAGCCACGCTTCGACTGGCCCCGGTCCCCCAGACCATTTCGCTGGTCGTGGTGTGAGTCTCCATTGTGTCTGGCTCTGGGGCCAGAGGCAGGGCTCTGCTACGTGAGCAGCTGATTCAGTCATTCATTCATTTTCTACCGCAGGTTCCCATTAGGGATGCCCGGATGACTGGAGCATATCCCAGTAACTTTGGGCCTTAGGCGGGGTACACCCTGGACATGGGCCAGCTTGTTGCAGAGTTAACACAGAGACAGTGACATAGACACACAGACAACCATTCACTCTCACATTCATTCACTAGGGGCAATTTAGAGTTGCCATTTAACTCACTGATGTCAGCTGATGTCATGTCAAATCTAATTCGTACCAGCAAGTCACAAAAATATGTTTAGTAATTCCAGGATTGGGGCTCTTTGAGACATGGAAAAATCTAGAATAATATAATTTCCGGTTCATCGTTATATTTTCATTTATTTCACGCACTATTTCACTGCATTTGGCTAATATTGAGTTAGGCTCTGAAACGGTTAAACCTAGGGTAGGTGTATAGACCTTAAAATCAAAATGGTATAATACATTTGTCAGTTTAATGTTGTTTCCTAACTTGCAAAGTGCTTTAGTTTGGTATATTTACTTAAAACATGCGTTAGCCTTTTCAAATTTCAATGGCTCCATAGTGTGTTTGTGTGTGTTTGTGTGTGCGTGATTGTGAGAGAAAACAAAACACAACACCACGTACATTTCTGAGGTGCAAATACGTTATGCAAAGCAATAGAGAGAGGTCAGACTAAACCAGGTATGATGGTGAATGAGCTCTGGAAACGCAGCCTCCTTCATGTCGGCTAACGTCAAATCAATCACTGCCTGCGCTGTGTCTTCTGAGGTGAGAGTGGGAGCTGGAAGTGTTTTCAAATGTGCTCAGCGTGGAACAAAAGGCGGCCTTATTTTCTGCTTCCGTAAGACACAAAACTCAATCATTCACACATACCCGCGCAGTAACAAGCTTTAAAAGGAGCCTTTCGAGGGCACCAGTCTGGGCGCTTCAGTCGGTGCACTTTCACGAGCCTGAAGCGGAGCGGCGATTGGCATTTCGATCAGGGTTTTTTTTGGCCGTGGAACGTGGGGGAAGTGAGGAGGGAGACTTTCTGCCGCAGAATCCAGGTCAGGACCAAATGATGTCCCGACGGACGGAGGATTAAATGAAGAGGTTGTTAGCGAGGTTTGGTGTCAGCAAAATATGCGAGGTGCAAGTGGGGCAGTAAGAGCGCGTGGTAAATGGTAAGATAAAAGTAAGTACAGTAAAAGAGGGAAATCTGATCTTAAGCTGATGTTTTTAAGACTTGTATATTTAAGACTGCATTTAAGAATGTTAGAATTTTTGCCGCGATAATTGAGCCTTGCCGAGAAGTTGACGAGTAGATTTAGCATCATTTGTCAACTTTAAACAACCTGTATTGCATGATTTCTTTTCAAACAAAACCGAAAAAGCGGCGGAAAATATCTGAGTGACAGTGACATCGCACCAGGACGTGACACTCCGACTGCCAGCTGTTGATATAACAACTCAATGCCATCTTTTACGGCCGCACATAAACCTTTATGAGAAAATGTCTTATAATAACGACTCATTTCAAAATCTATTCCCTTTATGGGCTGAAGAGGGGACGGTTGAGCGCGTCTGGACAGGCTTTATGGTGCTACAATGGACTCACCTTGTTCCCTAAGGCTTTCTTGGGCGGGAAATTGAAGGTGTCCACTTGAGGAAACTGTGCTCGCAGGAGGTTGTGCAGCTCTCGGAACTCTGTGTAGCGTCTGTACACGTTCCACTCGTTGTCAAGGATACGGATGTAAACCTGAAGCGGAACAGAATATGTAAGGTTAGCAAAGTTCAAGGAGAAGAGAAGTTTCAAATCTTAATTAATAAAATAATTGAAAAATGATTTAGGTTTAATAAAATTCATGTTGGCTGCACTGATACCATGAATGAACGATTACTGTCAATACACTAGTGTTGTCACAATACAATAACATGCTCAATGTCGAAACTAAGGAAAAACCTCTATATCACAATTAAATAACAATTAAAAACTACTTTTAAGTTATGGACACTCAACAAAAAAAATGCAGTTTCTGTAATATTACCTCATGGACTCATAGTTCTGAATAAAATATTCAGGAAAGCTTTTGTGTGAGCCATAATAACAGGTTTAACAAATTTGCTACCCTTATGGACTCCGCCCTTTTTTGGTCAGTTAATCAACAAATGGGCCATTTTTTTTACTTAATTTCTTTATATGACTATTATTTGTTCATTCAATAATACCTTAACCTAACACTAATACACAAAGACCTTGAAAATGTGGCCTATTGAAACTATCTGCTTCTCTTTATGGATAGTTCATGTCATACTGTGGAACATTCTAGGCAAAGCGATAGTTACATACTTTTACATTATAGAAGAACAGACTGCACGATACACCATAGGATCTTGAAAAGGCACTTTAAGATATGCAACTCTATAATCCCCAACTGTATTTTCTTGAGAGGCGTCCCTTGAATCTACCCACTGTAATCTGCATGTGTGCCGTGACAATAACCAACCCGTCTACTGCTTTCACTTACAGAGACCCAGAGAGAAGTGAAAACGCCTGTGTCTGAAGATGTGTCTTCGGTGCCACTATTTCCACGGCCCATTAGCCGCTTTATTCAGCTTCGTGAAAGATATGGAGAGCGGGCCGAGGAGGAGTGATGAGCCTATTATTGAGAAGAGAAAGATAGAGCCGCCCCGGATTTTTTAGAAAGAGTAATGTCTTTTCAAATTTGAGTTTTTCGAATGATAAACAGCATAGATTCAGTGCAATTTGGTTTTGAAAATGGATAATGGTGGCCAGAAAATACAGAAGAACCACCAGAAGATTCTTTGAAAGTAGATAAAAGCTATTGAATCCAAGTGGTGGCGAGCTGAAGCCTCTCTTAGGAGCTGGAGGGTCAGACAGAGTTGAGTGAACAAAAAAGGTTCAAGTTCCCAATGAGCAGGCTGGATCACTGCTGGACTGAGCTGGACCACTGGAGCAAGAACTGCCAAAAAGCCTCTCCGTAACACCAGAACAGGCTCAACTCCTCTTATACCTGTAGGATTTGTGGGAAAACTGCAGGATTAGTCCACTCGACCTTACAGTCCTTTGTCGTAGGCTTTTTTCAAATCAAATCGTCCAAATCCACATTTAAAAAAACAAGCGATGTCCCAAGATTAAGGAGACATATTATGCCTTTTTTAATCTGGAACTTTGTATTGAACTACAACACAAGAAGATCGCCCTTTTAAAATATGTTCTAAAACCGCAATTGAAGTAGATCCCTTGACTCCTTGTTCAAAACTACAGAACTGATAAACTCCGCCTCTTCATAGTGACATTTCACCATAGTCAAGCAGTGGATTATCATTTACATGTTTTTAATTTCGAACAATATCTACGGAACATTTTAAACCTGACTGTAAATACTACAAAGTGCAGCGATGAGGGATGGGATAGGGGGTAGGTGAAAACGGGAATTTTCTGATCACTCGAGCCTCAGTTGCAGGACGATACAGGATTACGCAAACATACTGTGCATGAATGAATTGAAATAAAACTTTGAGTAAACTAATGATGAAGGAATACAATTGCATGGTTAAAGGCTCTTTAAAGTTGATTTCACATTATAGAGCTCCTGCCGTTGTCGTCACGCTATCCCAGCATGCACCACAAAACTGCACACGGTCAGTGATGGTGGCGTGGAATTTGCATGGAAAATAACGTGGAGTTTTAGAGTTCGTCCAGTTAATTACTTTTGTGTTTCCCGGGCCTTCTACCAAATTAACAAAGCTCCGGACTGACGAGTGAAGTGGATCTCTGGAACTAAACGTAGTGAGCCAAGCTTCAAATGAATTGAGCAACAAATGTATTTCTGCATTCATTTAGGTTTTTCTTTGGGGGATGATTTAAACATTGTCTCATAATGATTCAAAATCTTCATTAAGATTGTTTGCTATTAATTATGAATTTATTAATTAAGCGTGAGAATAGTTTAAAGAGAAACAATCAAAAATGCTTTTCAAAACAGAGTTTGCATAACTGAGTGCTTAATAAAAGAACAAACACAAATTAATTTGTTCTTTTTAGGTTTTTATAACATTGACATGGGCAAATTAGACTCTGTCGAGCAAAACAGCTTCACATTAGTTAGAGTACATGTTTTCACAATTTTATCAAGGTCACATCATAAATGTCAATATTAATAAACATGATAGGAATAGGGTTTTATATATATATATTTTAAAACATCACTAGGGACGCTTTTTGATGATATAAAAAAGTGGAGAGTGAATCAGATTTATGGCACAATCTATGCCATCTAAAGTCTTTAAAAGCACACTTGTACCAGGTGGGGGTTGCTAATGTTTAATCTGATTTGTTTTTAAGGTGCATTCATATTTATGGCTTCATTAAATTAATCAATTAACTCTAATGAATTAATGTTAATTAATTAACATTATAGCTAGTACTAAATACACATATAAAGGTAAATTCTACACTATAAGCTACACATATAAACCAGAACAAAGCATAACAAATGCTAGAAAGGTTAAAAAAAAAAAATTTTAACCTGCTTGTTGTCTCCAAGGAGAAAATTGTGTACTTTTTCCCTTAAATCTCTTCACAAGGCAAGTATATTTGTAGAGCACTATTCATACACAAAGCAATTGCTTTACAGGGGCCGCTTGCCATTAAGGAGAGCCAACAAAAAGAACAGAAGTGGTCTAGTTGAAGTTTGCAATGCATTAAAAAGTCCATAAATATCCTTATCTTAGCCAGTGTATGGCTCATCAGCCCATCAGCTCCCATTCAATCTACTGAAAGAGCAGTGTTTTCAATGTCAACGTTTATTTCTAAAGCACATTTACTTTTTTTAAAAGCCCAAAGTCCTGTACAGACAAGTGCAATAAAATACATTAGCAACGCATAAAATACAATCGATCACAACTATGCATAAAGTTAATAAAAACGACGACTCAGCTCAGTTTATGTCTGAAGGCCAGAGAGAAAAGGTATGTTTTTAACCAAGATTTAAATGGCTCTAGTGTCTCAGCAGATGTAAACATGCAGAAGCCTTGGCCCGCCACGCAAGCAAAGTGGGCGTGTCATAACAGTCCAGGAGCAACATGGCTTTCTCTCCCTCAGAATATGGATCTATTAAAAGTTCAAAACAACACATTTTTTTTGCTAAAACAAGTTTATTTTAATCAACATACAAACAACGAACAATTTTGACCATTAAGACCCAAACAAGTGTCAACAAAGGGTGGGAAAATGTGTTAATAAGAATTTTCACTGTGCATCTAAGCGTGTATTTTGATTCACTCTGGCATTCATTTATCATTTAATTCGCCTTAAACATCTGAACCTCACTGGTCCCATTGGACTTGAAACTCTTTCAGCTCTGTGTATTGGACTAAACGATGAACGTTTGGGGACAGAACACACAGGCCCGCGCGGATAGAAGCAGAAGAAGATTCACTCTGCGTTAGTCTTTCAGTCTTTGGAGAAGGAAAGTAAGACCCTTGGGAGTGACTGTGTTGTGCTGGTGTTGTGCTGGCGTTGTGCTGGCGTTGTGCTGGTGTTGTGCTAGTGTTGTGCTAGTGTTGCGCTAGTGTTGTGCTGGCTTTGTGCTGGTGTTGTGCTGGTGTTGTGCTAGTGTTGTGCTAGTGTTGCGCTAGTGTTGTGCTGGCTTTGTGCTGGTGTTGTGCTGGTGTTGTGCTGGTGTTGTGCTGGTGTTGTGCTAGTGTTGCGCTAGTGTTGTGCTAGTGTTGCGCTAGTGTTGTGCTAGTGTTGGGCTAGTGTCGGGCTAGTGTTGTGCTGGCTTTGTGCTGGTGTTGTGCTGGTGTTGTGCTGGTGTTGTGCTGGTTTTGTGCTGGCGTTGTGCTGGTGTTATTGCTGGTGATGTTGCTGGCGTTGTGCTGGCGTTGTGTTGGCGTTGTGCTAGTGTTGTGCTAGTATTGTGCTGGCGTTGTGCTGGCGTTGTGCTGGTGTTATTGCTGGTGATGTTGCTGGCGTTGTGCTGGCGTTGTGTTGGCGTTGTGCTAGTGTTGTGCTAGTATTGTGCTGGCGTTGTGCTGGCGTTGTGCTGGTGTTATTGCTGGTGTTATTGCTGGTGATATTGCTGGCGTTGTGCTGGAGTTGTGCTAGTATTGTGCTGGCGTTGTGCTGGCGTTGTGCTGGTGTTATTGCTGGTGATATTGCTGGCGTTGTGCTGGAGTTGTGCTAGTATTGTGCTGGCGTTGTGCAAGTGTTGTGCTAGTGTTGTGCTGGCGTTGTGCAAGTGTTGTGCTAGTGTTGTGCTGGCGTTGTGCTGGTGTTGTTACTGGTGTTGTGCTAGTGTTGTGCTGGCGTTGTGCTAGTGTTGTGCTGGCGTTGTGCTGGTGTTATTGCTGGTGATATTGCTGGCGTTGTGCTGGCGTTGTGTTGGCGTTGTGCTAGTGTTGTGCTAGTATTGTGCTGGCGTTGTGCTGGCGTTGTGCTGGTGTTATTGGTGGTGATATTGCTGGCGTTGTGCTGGCGTTGTGCTAGTATTGTGCTGGCGTTGTGCTGGCGTTGTGCAAGTGTTGTGCTGGCGTTGTGCTGGTGTAATTGCTGGTGATATTGCTGGCGTTGTGCTGGCGTTGTGTTGGCGTTGTGCTAGTGTTGTGCTAGTATTGTGCTGGCGTTGTGCTGGCGTTGTGCTGGTGTTATTGCTGGTGATATTGCTGGCGTTGTGCTGGCGTTGTGCTAGTATTGTGCTGGCGTTGTGCTGGCGTTGTGCTGGTGTTATTGCTGGCGTTGTGCTGGCGTTGTGCTGGCGTTGTGCTGGTGATATTGCTGGCGTTGTGCTGGCGTTGTGCTAGTATTGTGCTGGCGTTGTGCTGGCGTTGTGCTGGTGTTATTGCTGGCGTTGTGCTGGCGTTGTGCTGGCGTTGTGCTGGTGATATTGCTGGCGTTGTGCTGGCGTTGTGCTAGTATTGTGCTGGCGTTGTGCTGGCGTTGTGCAAGTGTTGTGCTGGCGTTGTGCTGGCGTTGTGCAAGTGTTGTGCTGGCGTTGTGCTGGCGTTGTGCTGGTGATATTGCTGGCGTTGTGCTGGCGTTGTGCTAGTATTGTGCTGGCGTTGTGCTGGCGTTGTGCAAGTGTTGTGCTGGCGTTGTGCTGGCGTTGTGCAAGTGTTGTGCTGGCGTTGTGCTGGCGTTGTGCAAGTGTTGTGCTAGTGTTGTGCTGGCGTTGTGCTGGTGTTGTTACTAGTTGTGAGTGGTGGACTATGTTGTCGAGACACTGGCAAACGTCATGTTTAAACTGTGCGTTGTACAAACCACAAACCACGGTGCAAGCATAGGGCAGATGACAGAGCCAAATACTTTGATTCGTTCAACATAGACAAAATTGCATTCTGTCATTAGTTATAAGACCTGTGACTGTGTGCATACGACTGTTATGATCATCTGTATGAACAAACAAAATTATAACTATCAAAATTGTTGCACCCCCAAAAACATATACAACCACTGGCACATTACATAACAGGAGATACATTATTAAAACTGCACAATGTACATAAAATAGCTTACATCAATAAGCCAACAAACAAACCAACCATTGTTAGAAAGACACAACATATAAACTAATCATGTAATAATAATAAGTCATCAAAAATGTAAACTTGATCTGACCCTGAGTGTATCTTTTCTGTTGCTTCTCTTTTACCAGCCCAGCTTCTGTCTAGGTTACCAAAACAATGACATATGGCTGAAACAAGGAAAGTGACATTTTGGACAGCCATTAAGGAAGACTGACAGCTGTGGCTTTGTTAGCTTCCCCCAAAAGTCCCATTCTTCAGATTTATTTGTGCTCTGGCGGTCTGGTCCAGACAGCTGTAAACTTATCAAATAGTTGCACACATAATAAAAAGTCAACCAATTATGAACTGTATGAATAGACACAGAAAGTTAATAATGAAAAAAATATGTATTTAATGTTTTGCATGTAAATTGGAAAAATGAAAATGCAAACTGAAACATCAAAACAATTTCAGTCTAGTAAAGTGATAATAAAGTGAAAATCCGCAATTGTGGTTTAACGGTTGGCCAAATATTATAATGCACTAATAAAAATTTACTTGTTGGGGTAATACATTAACAATAAGATATGTTTTCCCTGTACATTCCATCTAAGTTCCATGGTGATAAAAAAGATATTCATTGCAATATTACGTCAAAAAAATATATAAAATTCGAGCAATATCCTCTAGTTTGGGTGTAAATCTTCCAGACATTATGGAATAATTAAGAACTACTTGTGATCCTACATCTTTCTTGACTGGATGGTGACAGATGAGGAGAAATGGACCGGTGCACTTTCTGTCCGACCTGGACTGCCCCAGGCTCAGTTTTCTGTAAGTTTAGCACAGTTCTTAACCTGTGTTATGGCTGCTCGCCGATTGAGATCTGGACAAGTGTGAACTATGAGCTCAGGAGAAGCGTTTCCAACATGTACCATATAATAATCACTTATAATAATAACTCTATGGGCAGTGAAATTATTGCAGGATCAAATATTATTTAAACACATTTAAATTAAGTGCAAAATCTAAATTCTGCTGATCAAATGCCGTTGCAAAACTCCTGCTTAAATATTTGAAGGGTTAAATCAATTGACAAGACTGAATGGTGAAAAGGTATATATATGAAAAAGTGCCTATTTGGGCTATAATTTAGGCTATAGAATTATTGCAGGGGCAAGAATGTTTTCACACATTTTAAAATAATGTACAAATAAAAAGGATTAGTGCGTACTGGTCCTTAAAGTAAAGTAAAGCTGTGCAATGTGTTAAAAAGCAAATTCCACAAGGGTCGACTTTAGCTCCATTGAACTCCTTAAACTATAGGCGAGTTCAACAAGCGAAAGAAACTGGAAAATGAAATTAAGACCAAATCCACTCAGAACAATTAGAGATGAATAAAGAAAAGATTACCTGTGCCAACTTAACTATGATTTCAAATGATTTTAAGTAACAAAACTAGCCTAACTAGAAGGAGCTTGAACTAGAAAATAAAACAAAAAGAAGTAAAAAGTTAAATGCACAGCTCTCTGGATTCATCACAAAAGGATATGTGATACAATGTGTTCCACTACAATGATCCAGGTCTGGCCTTACATCTTCTATATGTTCAACTCCAACGCACCGCTGAAGGTCACGATGAAAATGCATTTAGATTTCTGACACTTTAATGCTGTTTTTCTACGATGCAGATGCAAATTGCCTCACAGCTCTAACTTTTTCATTAACATGGATGACATTTTATGCAAAGTAAATCAACTAAAATAATATTAATATAATGTTTTGTTTTGTATAAGACTAATAAATGTCTGAAGATGCTATCAGCGCAGTAGGATCAGTAATTTTCCCACATCAAAAAGCTTTTTGCGTACAGCGGTATTAGGCCGACGTGCTTAATCCACTTGGCACACTTATTTCTGGTAACGTATTAGCCCCTTCGCACTGCTACGAGCTCCTTACTAATCAAAAAGTCTGTTATTATCATAGATTCTCGCTAAACTGAAGCACTTTTGAGAACAGTGAGTTTTAATGTGGCCAGTGAAAGCGAGCTCCAATAGGGAGAGGTCAAAATATGGTTTTGGCATCTCTGTGATGGTGCAGTTCAATTCAAAGTGGTTCTGAAAAATCTTGCATAAATAGCAGCATATATCTGGTTATTGAAGTAAGAAGGAAAAAGAAGGCAATCCTATTCGCCAGGTAAATGTATCTATGTACGTATTAACTCGACAGAAATGACACGCATGGTGGTCAAAACCTAAATTTCATTCAGATTTAATTTAGGGCAACATCAAAAGCTTACACTTTTAGAATATCTAGATTATATTTTAATTTCTGGCTTAGTTAAGAGTCTAAAATTGGCATACAGTATATGTGTTGTATCCACATCATGAAAATCTTATCATTTCATGAATTAATTTCATGAATTAATTTTATTTATACAGGGAAAACCCAAACTTTTTTCATGGGTCCCTGTTAAAACACAAAAATAACACAAAATAAACAACAAACAAACATAGGACACTAAAACGCAAATAAAAAATTCAATAAAATTTACCAATACATAAAACCACATTTACACATACAATATAACATGCAGCACTGTGCGTAGTCCTTGACCAGTTCTTTAAAATCAGTTGTTGAAAGCCTTTTTCCCTGTCTGTGTTGACACAATGGAATTGTAAGTTAAAAATGTCCAGAGACCTCAGACGGTGAATACTTGAACTCATGTGCAATGAACTAGATAAATAATCAGGCAAAATACCAACTAGAGCCTTGTACACAAACAAAAGGCAGAGCTGTTCTCTTCTTGCATCCAATGATTGCCATTCTACTTTAGAATATAAATCACAGTGTTGAGTTCTGTCTCCTTCTCCTGTAATGAACCTCAGAGCTGAATGATAAACCGAGTTCAGAGGTTTTAACACTGTAGCTGTAGAATGCATATATATATAATATTACCATATACTAGAACTGAAAGAACACGCTTATAGGACCTTTTAACAGTTGATTTGGATTTAATACACTTCGTATTCCGCACACATTGAATAGGACAGTGGTCACTAAAATCAAGAGGAAAGACACCACTACGTTGGTAATTCTGAGGCTTGTTACTTAAGATAATGTCCAGTAATGTTGCTTTAAGTGGGTCTTTAGGGTCAGGTCGGGTGGAGCAGTAATAAGTTGTGTAAGGTTTAATTCATTACAATATTTCTTTAGACTGTCAGATGTTTTTGAAAACTAATCAATGTTCATGTCCCCTAAAACAATAACGATAAAACCCTACAACTGTCATTTTCCCAGTATTATCTTTACTCAAACCCACCTCTAGAGCTATGTATTCACAACATTTTTACTTGGAGACTTTTGAATTTATAGTTGCAATAAAACAAGATTTTATAAATATTGCTAACCTTCCTCCTTTACTCCATATATATCATAATTGTCCAATGAAATGTCAGTGTCTGAGATCCTGTTGGTTAACCATGTTTCAGAGAATACAAATATACCAGGATTTGCTTGCTTTGCCCACACTCTAAAGTCTATTTTTGATTGAATGACCTTTTTTGATTTAAATGTTGATATATTTAAGTCAGTGTTTCGAACATTATCAGATCAGATCAGAGTATTTGATATGGATAGTCTTTTCATACGTTTAATGTTGATTCAATGTAATTTGTAGTTTTTTCGGTCTGTTTTGACTCTGCTCCATTTATTATTCATTACACAATTGTCACATGATTAATTTCCCATTTCCAATAGTGTTAGGCAGGTTGAGGCCTAACACTAGTGTTCTCATTGTAATCCTGACTGGATCTGAAGAGGTTTATGAGAATTTGAAGTCACCATACTTGACTGTCACACATTGACTGCTGCAGATGCAAGAGTGAGGTCGTTGTTAAAATATGTATTCAAAAATATTCAAATATATATCATAATCATTAATCAATGTATTATTTTTCATGAACAAAAAAAAGGATGATATTATTTTTTATTTAAGTATTTCTGCCGCCACGACACGGCCCCGGATAAACGGAAGAAGATCGATGCCTCTTTGATTTCTATACAACACAATGGGACTTAAAGTGCTGCTTTGATGAGACACTCCGCTGTCATTCACCAATCAATGCCGTCAGTCTCAATGACTCATAAGCACTGTAGAAATAAGCAGCACATTGTTCCAAAGAAGAGAAACATAGCTTACAGCAGGTGAGGCATATTCTGTTACTATAATGTGACTCGCTTCAGACAATGGATTGCTGATCATCTTAAAGTGGTCGCATCAATAAAGTGTAAGTGAGACAACAATTTCTGATTTCTCAAGTTGTATGGGATAAGTATGAAACAGCATAATAATTCAGTTGTTTAGTTTACTTGCAAAGCAGCTGTAACAATTACTGATTGAAGTCAAACTCAAACAATACCGTGCAATAAGATTTGTTTATTTCAGTAACGCATATACCTCTCGTTCAGAACAAAGTCAAACTTCAGTTCTCTCCACAGTTTTTTTCATTGCTTTGTTCATTGGCACTGCAAAAATCAGCTTTTTTTTCAGTCCCATGTGATTTTTTTGTTTCTTTTTTCCTCATGCTATGTTTGTCTTGATACAGACGGACAATACGTATCCCTGATTGGCTAATCCGCCTGTTTCAATCATGTCCATCTGAAATCACTGAGTTGAATATCATCTGTATATACATAAATACAGCGAGTAATTATCTTCAAAACTTTAACCATCCATGACAATCCATAAATTGAATACAGGCAAACAAAATAATAACCTTTTCATTTGAAGAATATGCTCTTCTTTATGTACCTAATATAACAAAAAGCAATTCAATGTGACTTTGATTGAAGATTTAAAGATCAGAAGTGACATTCACGATTAGACAACACGGCGCATGGACTGTAAACAGGTCAACAAAGGTCCAATAAAAAGGGAATCAACTGTTCTTTTCCACTGTTAGACAATTTCTCTGATCAATGTCTGCTGACAGCTTCCGTGCACAACCAATCATAAAAGCTTAGTCCGCCCTCTCCTTATGGACATAACGTTCATTTATTTATTAGCTTTCCCATTAGCAACACCTTAGCACGCACACTTCTTTGGCCGACCATCTATAGCAATGCATGATTTAAAGTTTCTTTAAGTAGATGATTTGAAGTATAAAAACATGCACAATGTGAGCCATTGCCCTCACTACATTCTTATCCAGGGAAACAGTCACTGCATGGCAGCTATCTAGGACAGAGAGGGGGAAATTAAACTTGGTGTGAAATAACTTAAGAAAGAAAGACCCCAAAAAGGAAGCCATAATTACACATTTTTCTGTGCTTGACATTTAGCTTGATCTTTAGCCTGATACGAACAATCCAGGTGGAAACTTGAAATAGCGCCGTGCTCTTGAAAGGGTGAAAATTGGTATGAAATGCAAATGATAAGGGTCCCTGTATCTACGGTGGTAAAGACTTTGGCCTGTTGATCCTCGCACAGAGAGCCTGGGTAATGGTGAAAGAAGAAAACTGTAGCAAAAAACATTCTCGACTCTGCAGGAGGGCCCTGTACCAAGACTCGCACAGTTCCAGTGAGGTGAGGGTGTGCGACTGCGGCATTCAGGCACAAAAAGAATAAATGTGCCAGACCCAGGTGCGCACTCACAGAAGTAAACAAGAGACAGAGCTTCATGTGTCATATGTCTTTGTAATTATGTTCTTCCTTCACTTGTTTCTCTGCGGCTGATCCATCCATATACCTCCCGTTCGCTCTGTCAGGAAGAGCATCTGTGTAACTCGCACGCTCACTGCCGCCTCCTTTGACCAGTCGGACCTCCACGTGCACGTAGTAATGTGCTTGCACAGAGCCATGGTCAAACCTCACGCACATATCATTCAAACATAAGAGTCTGAAACACAACCAAAACAATATATGCATACTTGCCTAAATAATATTAAGAGTAGGCAACTCCTACTTTAAAAATGCATTTGAGAGGGACAGTTGTTACAATCACTTTTATGTGTATTTGTCATGAAGTCTTTGATGTGACTGCTGCTGTGTGCTGCGTCTGCCCCTCTCTCTCTGTGTCGCGTGCCTCGGCCAAAACTACTGATTATCGGCTCATGTTTATGTAAATCTCATTCATAAGTCACTTTGCATGACCCTTTGAAGCGTTTTAGGGGCGTGAAGAGGGCGTGCCGTGACGTGACATGCTCAGATTCCAGCTACAGGCGGAATCTATAAAGCCCTAAGTGTTTGGTGGACAGTGTATGGAGTGTTTTATCAATCAGGAGTTTGCGTATTATAAGTCTTTAGTGGTTGCTTAGACTATGCACTTGCTCAGCAAAACTTCAACACAATCCTTTATAGATGAGGCCTCTGGGCTGTAACTAGTCTCAATGGGGATGGATATATCTAATGCTGTCCTTTGGAACATTCCAGGCAACGCAATCTATAGAGAACCTAGCTAATCACTTGAATGAACAGGTCCTGATGAGTAAGAGCTCTTCAAAGCATAGCTGTCTTCAAGTGACTTGAGTTGATCAGTGCTGGCTTCTTTACAAATCTTGCATTTTTGTGAGCCACTTGTGCTGACTAAAAGCCAGTCAATAAGAAGATGGAAACAGCATAAAGAGGAAGAATAATAGAAGACTATTCCATGTTGCTATGAAAAGATGAAAATAATAACTCCGTCTGGTCTCTACATTTGCCCAATCAGGCAGAAAATAGAATCCAACTTGAAAGTTTGCAAAGAGATTAGGAGAACATCATGTGACTCTAAACAGGAGAAAAATACCACGTTACAATAGAAAGTCAGAACACAGCCAAACTGTTTAATATCTAAAAAATCATTTGTAAGAATAATACCCCGAAACCCTGCTGCGATAAACCCCGAAGATGTCTCTTTAATCCCAAATAACAGTGCCCAGATTACTGTTCGAATGATCAGAGTGCCATTCTAACAAAATCTGATGCAAAATCCCACAAGACTTCACAAAATGTCAGAGTGCGCTCATGGACTGATTACGTCACATTTAAAGGACGTATGTCGGTGTAATCCCTCATTCGTCCAGGCGTGTTCCATAGTAGAAAAAGCTTCAGTTGTAGTCATCTGGACTCAGTTTGAAAAAATAGACGTTTCGACTCTCATCCAAGAGTCATTGTCAATAAAAGAATTTAGATCGAGAACTCCGATATTTATACTGTTCTGTGGTAAGACCCGCCCATTGGGCGGAGCCTTCCTGAAGTAGAAGGAGTTGTTTGTTTCAACAGAAACTCCCCCCTTGTATCTACCGAGCTAGCCTATTCAGAATTTTAATGGGCTATTAGAATCCGAAGAATCTATCAGCACAGAAGAAATACAAGTTCAGGACCTCAGAGCGCCGTGCATCTCCATCTTGAAGCCTCTAATCACTCGTTTGAAGACGGTGAGGTGAAGGTTTTAAGCAGGGAGAAAAGATGGTTTGAAAGAGGAGTTAAGGAAGCTTTTTTGTTAAAAAAGAAAGACCTTCTTTAAACAGAAATGGAGGGCTAAGATTCAATCTGCCTGGTATCTATAATGGAATACTGAACCCCTGGAAAGGTAGAGGACCAGGACCAGGACATTTAGATGCTAATCAGGTACTCAGGGTGGTTGAGCCAGGGTCTCACAAAGACAAAGAGGATTCTAATAGCCCATTCAAATTCTGAATAGGCTAGCTCGGTAGATACAAGGGGGGAGTTTCTGTTGAAACTAACAACTCTTTCTACTTCAGGAAGGCTCCGCCCAATGGGCGGGTCTTACCACAGAACAGTATTAATATCGGAGTTCTCGATCTAAATTCTTTTATTGACAATGACTCTTGGATGAGAGTCGAAACGTCTATTTTTTCTAACTGAGTCCAGATGACTACAACTGAAGCTTTTTCTACATTTAAAGGACACATATTATGCATTGTATGCAATTTGTATTATTAATGAACTTTAAACACGCTCTTGAGAATTTTTTAATGACCTTTAAACTTCAGTACCGCTGCTTGGCATTTCTTTTTTTTTTAACTTAAAATACTGGATTTATTGAAAACCACACGACTTTCTACAAGGCAAGGATTCACTCATTAGGATTTGTGTTAGCACGCCATCTACTGGCAGCAAAGGGAATTACCATGAAGAAACAAACAAAAGCTAACACCCAAACAAATGCCCAAAAATACCAATATCTCCATTGGCATAAATAACTTGTGTGCCATTTATGCTCTATGTAGAAAACTTAAAAGTCTCCTCTGTGGTGTCCCATAACAAAAAAAAAGGTGCCACATAAGTCTTATAACTTCACAACCAATGAAATAAGAGTTGAAACTTCATATATGAGATTGATGTGCATTGATGAATGACTTGTGCATATTGTCCTCCAGTGTTGATTAAAGCGTCACTGAGGTACCCCAGCAATCATTTTATATATATTAAAAGATGACAATTAAAGGTGCCCTGGTAACTTCCAGTGCTGTGACGTGATATTATTGCTTTGCCTGGAATGATCCACAGCATGGTATTAAATCCATCAATCTACCTGACAATGAACAGATGATTCCACCGGGCCAAGTTACAGGTCAGATCTGTGGCGAGGCGAGCCCGCTCATTAGTTACCCTCTATCAGTGACTTAGTGCTTCTTTAACACTTGCCACAACTTTAAATTTCCCAGCAATTACGTCATCTTTGGTATTGCACGTTGATACATCATCAAAGGTGTTCATGACCTACTATATCCCGCACACTGTCACTATAATGAGGAGATCCCTTAGCATTCTCTGGTCACTGGACATTGAAGTTATAAAAAAAAAAAAAAATGTGTAAGAATTGGCAAAGTACAAGACAAAAAACACCATTAAAGGACGCTTTTAACCATTTTGTATCATCATTGCCTCATCAGAAACGTACCTGGAGTGGTATTTTGCTTCATTCACGCTTGTTTGATAAATCCTGTTCAGTAAATTCCCCTCTGAGCCTCAAAAAACACTCCCAAATTTCCCAGAGACAGTGACACAGAGAAGCAGATTAAACAATGTTCGCAGGAAATTAGCAAATGAATAAAGGTCCCAGCGGGGCGTGTCCTTAGATCCTAGTTCTCGGGCAAGGAAAAACTACAAAACCCTGTGGGGAAAGTAGAACCCTCGGGGAGTACTTAAATTCTCAACATTGCAAGATTCTGGGAAAAGTCTAAAGAATAAAGTCTGGCGGTAATGTAACAGTTGGATACCATAGAGTTGGGGTAAGTCTGGCGGTAATGCGACACTCGGCTGTCGACTGCCATAAAACAATAACAACAGCAACAACAGTCTAAGGAATAAAGTCTGGCGGTAATGCGACACTCGGATGCCAACCGCCATAAAACAACAACAACAACAACAACAACAGCAAGATTCTGGGTGTGATGGGTAGCGGAATTGAGGAGGAGGACGGGGGTGGGTGACGAAGATGGGAAAGAGAATGGAACTGTAACGAGAAAATGTACCAGGTCACAAAAGTTCAGAAATAAGATGGAGGCGTTCTGACGGCAAAACGTCCATGAAGTATCCCAAATGTGCGCTTGGTTAAACAAGAATTGAAGAATGAACGAGTGAATGACAGCTACAACAACAGAGTCTTTGTGTAAGACTATTAGCAACCAGAATCCAGAGCCTTTTGTTATGTAGCTCCATTATCAGAATTTAGTGAAGCCAAAAACGCTCAGATAATCATTCCTTGTAGTCGCCGATAAGGCCGGAGTTGTTCATTTTGGCAGGTGAAATAAATGTCTTCGCCCTTTTGTCCTAGAACGTTCCACAATCAAAATCGGACAAAGGTAAACTGAGGTAGATGGCCCTTGAGGATTATGGGCAGGAGTTTACCTTCAGAAATCACGTGTGAGTTAGGACTGATCTTGCATCCAAAACATTACTCAAAAATAATAATAATAAGTGTCTTGCCCAAAAATGAGGTGGGTTTTAAGTGATTAATTAGTTGATAGAAATGGTTTCAATGGTCTGGAATGTTTTCCTTTGCCTGAGATGGACATGCCATGCATCCTTCTTAGCATGCATCCTACATGGGTTTCCTCAGCGCAGAGCTGCATGTGTTGCGTCTTAGATGTAGAACTCAGATTAATTTAAAATGCGGTTTTCTGAGAACTTATGCTGAGTGTTGTGTGATAAAAAAGCTTGCGGTGTCGGCACTACTGATGGCTATTCCGCATGAGCACGGAAAAGAGGCCCGCGTTCTCCTCCGGGACTGAGAGAGCTTATTGTGTTTGGTGAGGGGGCGAGTCTGTTCCATAAGCACTTAACCTCCGGACATTCTGTACCTGTATGACTCTGTTCTGTTTCAATAATCCAAAGAAGAACAAGTTATTAAAAATGATAGGAAACAAAACGGTGAAAGTGCATCCCTTTGTGAGGTAATGCTCCATAATAAAGTAATTTTGTTTTGCTATTAATAACAAGACAAATGTGAATGTCTGTTTGGTGAATGGATGATCTCTTTGTAATCACTAGACCAGGGGTGCCCACACAATTTCGGCTCACAAGCTACTTTTATATTTGACAAAGCCCGAAGATCTACCTATAGATCTAAATTATTGTATAATTTAGTATTATTTTTATTGTCAGTATTTTTATTTTTGTAAACCATAATTAGGCTATATAAACACAATGTAAGCTTTCATTAATAGCCTAATATTGTTTATCATATCTGCTAATTTTTGAGTATTTTGAAAATAAAATATACTGGCCACAACTACGCTAAATGATAGGAGGTTGAGCTTAACCAGAACTTCCTCTCTCCTCCTTCCTCTGCGTTAAACAGCGCGCACTTGGGCGCTTTCCGGTGCGCTTCCGGCGCTTTCAAGTGCTTTCCCGCGTGCTTCGGCGCGATCGACCCTCACTGCCTCGATCGACATATTGGGCACCCCTGCACTAGACAAATTCCAATACAAATTTGAAATGGAAAAAAGTTTAAGATCTTATCTGGTAGTACTTTGCTATAATATCAAAGCAAAATGTAGTGCCATTATGCAATTGTATGTGCATTCAACATAACTTTAAGCTACAAAATAAATAATGTTGACCCAATTTGACCAAAAACCTGTTGCATCATAGAGAATATTGGTTCCTCTATCCACGATTTTGATTAAGTTCTAGAACGTGAACACAACATATTACTATAACTATGGTAGCAAGGTGGCTTAAGGCTCATTTATGCTCCATTTTGTACATGAACAGATCAGTGCGTTACCCAGGCCGTTGCCTTCACTGCATTTATACTTTCATCTGTTTCTAATGTCAAATCTGTGTTAAATTACCACCAGTTGCTACTCAAAGTCAGTAACAAATTTGTACCAAAACGGAAGTATTCATAAGCTCTGAGGAGAGAGAACAAAACAGAGGACAGACAGAAGCCTCCGTCCGTATATGTATGTGTTTGAAACAGTATATGTAAATGAGTTTGTAATGGTTAGTACTAGTACAAGAAGGTCCAGGGATCGTCTCCTTCTTCGGGGCACTCAGGTTTCCCTCATCAATCAAAAACATGCACAATAGGTGAACTCCTCCTGCCAAGATCCACACAGCCAGGAGTTTTGATATTGGACTGGCCTCACGACGACAGGCAACAAGTTCATTGAAACCAAATTCAGTCCATTCTCTGCTCAAACGCTGGAAAAGATTGTTACTTTGGGGACGAGAGGTCATTCTGAGCTCAGCTGGGCAGTGATTGGCTGTCTGCAGGCAGTCTGCAAGTGACCAGCAGTCGCAAATTATAACACTGGCCTTATACGTTTTTATTACTAACTTTTTACTTTAGAGTGCACCAGAAATGTCTCTGAAAAACCTACAAGTTCTACAAGTTGTAAACAAAAGGTAGAATAACCGGTACTTCTGCCGTGTAGTGCAGTGTGTCGGGAGCACAGCCCCATCACACCTCATCGTTTACGTGCAGATCAAATAAGGTGTGAATGATACGGTTTCCTGACCACAGTTGCCATGTAAACAGGGCCTAATGTACCGTAGTCCTGACCAAGGCGGCTCCTAACAGGACACCCGAGCGGCATTGAGATGTTTCACATTCAGAGACTTAATTTCCCCACCGTTATGAGATATGGCTTATGAGTTGGTTTGTAAATATCCTTAGTTAATTTACTGACATGATGCGCAGTGGCTTAGGGTCTTGCACATAAACGTGTGGATACGCTTTTGCTTTCATTCTTTTTTTCCTACAGTTGCACAGTATACCGTATATTTACCCGAAATCATTATGTAAAACATGCTGTAGGGTAGCTGACATTACGAAGAGAGAAATGCAGGGTGTTTTTGTTGCTGCGTATGTAAAGTACCACATTATTTTGCAAATGAGAGGAGAAGACACGCTGCCATTCCCTGCGAGCACCTTGAGAACAGAGCCAGGCCTTTAGAGCACATTACAAAGGCAGCACAAGGACGACAAACATTATTTACTTCTACATTATGTCAACACGCTCACACAAGTGCTCAGCTCAACTCCGTCGCAGATAAACTTGGCCTCTTTAAGTGTGTCATCCCATAATAATCCCCAGAGCTCACAGCGCTAATTAACTTAGTACTGCTAATGTGTTCAAATTATTATTATTTTTTTATTTAGCTTAAAGGTCCGCTGTTATGCTAATTGTACTTTTTAGAACTTTTACATTTTGTTTTGTTTGCAAGCTAAATACACACTCAGAGGGGTATTCTTGAGTCTCTGGATTCACCAGGAAGAGCTAATGATGCAACCTATAAACTGGTAAGATACTTATATATATTTGTCGTACAAAGGGAATATTTCTGTGTAGGATAAATATCTAAGCATTTCATTAGCATTCTGTTGTTTGTGGAGCTCAACAGTCAAAGCCCAGGTACCGGATGTAGATTTCCCATTAAGTTTTCTCATAGACTTCAAAATTAAAATACAACGATTTTAAAAGCACTACAGAGGTTTACCTATGTGGTAACTAATGCCTATAAAGTGATTGTTTTCAGTCCAAAAAACACATCAACTTTAATTGTTAAAATAACTTTACAGTTGTCTTGTGGTCACTAAGTACCCAATAGACAATTACAAAATATACTATAAGTTACAAAAGATATGGAGGTGATGTGAAGCTGGTCTTGTCAATATTCACTAGAACGGAATTCATGGTATTAATGTAGAAGTGTGTAATGACCCTCAATCATGTTGCAAACAAGAAAACCGTGCTAGCATATCAGCTACAAACCTATTTTCAGTTTTGTTTGCTTTTAATTAGGAGGAAAGTGTCTTGAAAACCACCTTCTTTTAAGCCATGCATGAGATTCTGTCAGGGTGGAGTCAGTCTACACCAGAGGAGGAGAAATTGGGCAATGAGGGAGAAAATGAAGCATAAGAGAAACAAATGGACAATTAGCATGGCAAACTAAAGTAAATATGAATCACAACAGAGACAGCACCGAGGCACAGACACAAATTATAGAGTGACTGCAGTCTAATCAGCTATCAGCGGGATCAAGCCCAGATCAGGGCTCCCTTAAGAACTGATCAGAATTCAAATGAGGGAAATAGAGTAAGAAAGTGTACATGCATTGATCATTGGTTGTATATAGATTTGCTACACAAACATCTGTCTCCTCCACAGACACCAAAACACAGTCATAACTATTACACGCTATAATATCCATAAAACCTCACAGCTAAAAACAATGAGCCAGAGCGCCAGGAGCAAACGTAATTACGGACATATGGGAAGGCTACAAACACGGGAATTGGAAAAAGAGCTTCCGTTAACTGCAGCGTTCTCATCCGTGTCCTTATCGTATTTTCTAAAAAACTAAAAAGTGTAGGCAAAAGTAGATCCTCAAGTAAGTTTGTTGATAAAAACCACGCTGGAAGAGCATTTATTTATCACCACATTTCAAAGATGATAATAACAGTTTTGACTTCGAGTCGCATTACTCCAGACAGGAAACAAGATTATTTTGTGTTGTGGTAAAGTGTGGGGTCTCTTTTCTGCTTGATTTTTTAATCTTTGTTCTAAGGGAAACAAAATAATTTTATCAGATTGTCCTCATGTCCTCCACTCTGGGGCCACGACTTCCCTTTAAAAGACATTCTAAATCTCAGTGGTAAATTCCTGGTGAAAAAATAAATGAAAAAAAGTCTGTGGTGTGCATTTTCTGTCTAAAGACTGTAGTGTGTAGCATATTCATGGAGGATATGTTGGTGCTCTGTCTCATGCTACTGCACATCTCTCATGTGAGTCAAGAGTAATTCTCAATCTGCGAATCGAGTCTGGGAACTCAGGTTTTTACCTCACTCTGTGTAGGCCTGATAGAGGGGTTTTACGGTTTCACTTGAGACAGCTCTTTGTTTTCTAACAGCCCTGAGATGGGCCGTCAACATTCTATTGTAGAGAGGTGGTAGTAGGGCCTATATTCTAAGAATCCAAGAAAATTATTTAGAATACAATTTTATTTTTAAATTCAACTCCGACTTCTGGATGGTAGGGATTTGATTTGATAACGTGAAAATAAAATGTTATTTTTATTTTTATTCCGTCCTCCGCTAACCAATTACAGGCCAAAATTCTCAGCATTTTTTTTGTACACATTTCTTACTATTACTGCAAACTAATTATTTCTAAAATAAGGATCAAATATATTATTAAATGTATAGAATCAGTTTTAGTTGTGTTTAGATACAGGTAAGCAATGGGTTGTAATATGATTAGCCTTTATAAGAGTAAAATTAACCCTCACACTTTTCTATTTTGTAAATTTTCAGTTTTATTTAGATTATTTACCAGACAGTCCATGTGTCATGATCATGTTGCTACTTGTTCCTCCTTCTTTAAACATGGCACTCAAAAGCTATTTGCAGTAAACGTGTCTAAACTAAACTCATTTGTTGGGCACATATCACATTTTGTCTTTTCTAATGCAATTGAAAGTTTCTTTGTCACATCTGTGTCTTTTGACTCAGAATATAGCAGCAGAAAGCTTCTGTCCACGAGCAGTTGTTTTCTTCCTGTTTCTGGGACCGCAGAGTTAAGAAGTTGGAAAATTTGAACTCCAACATTTCTTTTGGTAATGGTTCTTTTGGTAATGAGCGACGCAAAACGGTGCCAAAACATTACTTTCAATCATTTCTTATAAACTCCATCATTGACAAAAATATACAAATATCACAGGTTAAATTGTAGCTTTGGAAACCGCCACAGCCCACAATGAGTAGTTTATCATTACCCAGCTGTTGTGTGTGCACGGTGCTGCAGAAATACTGAGCGGTAAACAGCTTATTTGTATAAATGCATTGGCTCCATGTAATTGGATTTCCAATGCTCTGCACCTGTTATTCCTCTTAATTGTTTTTTAAAAAGATGTTTGGATGCAACACAAAGGCCTGCTGTTCTGTTACATGTGCAGAGGTGGCGCTGTTGAGTCATGCAGTGGAGGAGTAGCGACACGCTAACAGAGTAACAGAGTGTGATCTATGTCTTGAGTTTTAAATGACTCACAAAGACCCACCACGTGGACGCGGCCCGCTCAAGTCTTTCAACCAAGAGTGGAGATAAATACTAGGGATGCACTTATTTATCGGCCTAGTATCAGTAACGGCCGATTTTCACGTCATTGAGTAATATCAGTATCAGCCAAAAGCACAGATATCAGTCTGCCGATATTACGCTCTGGTAATGAAAGCGTTAACCACATAATTTTTTTGCACACTGACCAAACTCAAAATCCAATTCAATATTTATTTATGGCAGGCTACTTTGCACAAGCTCAAATTTCATGCCATTTCATCACCAAGAAGTTGGTGTTTATTTAAAAATACCAGATGCTTTCTGCAGTCGTCTCTCTGCAGCCAACTCTTCTCCTAATCTCACGTGGCAAAACACATAGATCTGTGAGTGCTTAACATTTACCAAGAATAACCCAATGACATGGAACTTTAAAATAAGAAAAGGACCAAAATGACAACGTATACTTTATAGATTTAGGTTAAGGCAGTCCCTTTCCAGAGCTGTGTGGCAAAACATAGTTACTCTAAAAGCTTTGTGCAGTTGACAGAATTCAAAGTTTTTTATGACCAATCCTAGCAGAAAACTAAGAGGAAAAAGAAGTGCAAGTGACAACCCCTCATTCACATCACAAGCAACAACTACAGTATTTTCCAGACTATAAGTCGCACCTTTTTTCATAGTTTTGGCCGGGGTGCGACTTATACGTATACTCCGGAGCGACTTATATGTGATATTATTTGTTATTTTCACACTTGCAACCGCATTTCATACTCCAGTGCAACCAACATATGTTTTTTTCTTCTCTATTATGCATTTTTTAACTGGTGCGACTTATACTGCTGTGCGACTTATAGTCCGAAAAATACTGTATTTAAAGGCATATAGTATATAAAGGATTGTATAGTGCTATCAGCTGAATATTTTAGAGTGAATCATGAGTTTATGCAAATTATATATCACTAATATTCATATTATGAATACACTGTTTACTAGTACTTTTCTGTGTTAATATTTGTCTTTGCATGTATTCTGTTAAGTGCAGTTTGGTGTCAGATACAGTACATGGAGATACTTCAGTTTTGATAGCTTTTGCCACAACAACAAAAAATTAACCAACTGATTTTCACGTGGAGAGACAGTTTCACATTTGCTTTCCCCATATACAGCCGTTAAAGCTTTGTTTTTATTCTCTCATTGACCCAGACAAGTCAACCGAAAGTTGCCATAAAATAAAATAAAGTTTTTTTTTGTTTTTTTTTGTTCCAGTACTTACCAGAATCTTCAGAGAGTTGAGTTTTGTTACCTAGTCCTAACTACCAGTAAGTAACTTTACTGGTTCGGGGATACGCCACTTGCTTGTCTCCAGGGAGAAGTAATTTCTTTGCCTGGAATGTTCCACAGTATAGCATTAACTACAGTGTTTTGTTACTAAAAATACCATGGAAACATATTTTTGGATTTGGCTTGGCGGTCTACATTCACATACATTTAAGGCCTTACTCTGTAACATTCAAGGGAAAGCAATACTATCAAAAAAGCGACATACTGCACCTTTAAATGTAGACATTTCATCATTTTTTTAAAATAATCCGGTGCATTCATATTGAAGATTAATATGTAATTTGTTTATAAGAAGAAAGATACATTTCCCTAATATCCTACTGACTCATCTTTGTCTTGCTCACACAATGACCACAACTCATGTTGAACATATAAATTACCACAGGGTGAACACTAAACCCATAAACAGCACACGAGTCCCACCTACCTCAGCTTCTGACCTTCCGACTGTTAATACCAGAATAATGTCCCAGTTTTATGTGTGGAAAATGTGATGTAAATGACAGAACGCCCAAACCAATGCAGTGCTGACGAAACAAGCCCTGTTTAATCTGGGGCTGATAGATGGGATCGCCATGACACACACTGCTATCATCATCACCAATGGCAGTGTAAAGCCTCTGTCATTATCATCATGGGCATATCACTTATCAGTCTATGACACCAGGCTCTCATTATCACAGCTATGATCAGATGCATAATGTCACATATGCGCAATAACATGCAGACCATCATCAGGGATCACATTACCCAAATGAGGTCAGTGGGTGTCTATATCATGTCATAGTCGAGTCCCTTGTCAAGCAAATTGCATACATTTAGGAGGGAATTTAGATAGAGACAAAGCATCTTTTAAAGTGAGAATTGTGTTGTGTTTGAATTAGGAGGGGGCCCGCCGTGCCCCTGTATCGAAATTCCTGGAAAAAAAATCAAGATTTAACGAGTAATTTGGCCATATTTGGGGCATTTACATCGCTTAAGTTTTGTTTTGACAGACATGCCACTTTGCAGTATTCTCGCTTCTCATTGGCCAAGCGGTGTCCGTGATCTAATTTCGATGAAAGTGGGCATCTGATTGGCCGCTGCGTTCGGTCGCGTTCAGGTTTACTCGGAAATGCCCGGTCTAATTTTGCGCCAAAAGTGATATCTAGGTTGGCGGGCGTCAATCTCTACTCAGTCCACAATTCAGTCTTTTTAAAGTTGTTTGCAACAAAAGCTGTGTCAATGTGGAAGTATCCAAGGGCCCCAGGGACCCCGCCCTTTGGAGCTGTTAGCATCGCGGCAATGTATATATGTTTGTAGTTTATTTTGTAGGCTGTGATTTTATATATTCCACAAGATCTCCTTGTGTCAAATGCTGTAAACAGTATTTATTTTGTATCTAAGAAATATTATTATATTAAATTAAACAGTATTAAACATCATGATCTCTGGTTTATAGGAATTCAGTATTTGTGCTCTTCCTTCATATCAAATAAAAGATAAAAGCACTTTAAATTGTTTTACATGCTGATAAACGAGGTTTAAAACAACAAATTAATCTTGTTCTTATGACGCCACGATGCAGCGCGCGCTTGTGGGCCCCTGAAATTGCTGGGGGGCCCCTAACTTTTTTAGATAGGGGGCTCCCCTGGCCCCTAACTTTGAAAATCTATTTCTCAGCCTGGTAATGGCATTTTGGTCATTAAGCTTAAGCTTTATGTTCCCTAAAAAGCTTGACTAAAATTTGCTAAATTCTGATTTTTTTGTAGTATGAACAAATGTCTGGACTCTTTGTGAAGCTGAGACTAGTTTTGGCCTCTGATGCCTGATTTACTGTAATTAAAACTGGACACAAGCCCAGCACAGAGGAATATCACATTTTAAATCCCGCCTCCCGTGTCAGAAGGGAGGGTCTTATTGACACTAGATTAGGTATTTGTTGGGTCGTAACAATTCCTCTGTAAATGCTGAAGCTAATTTAACATAAAAAAAAAAAAGATGTAGGGATCAAAATAAAAAGCCTACTAATTATAATTTGTTTATTTTGGGGTATTTTTTTCTCTCTGGAGAACAAAACTGACCTTGATTCATCAGAATGATTGATTCTACTGTGATGATGTCACACTTAACAGTCCCATTTGGGGGGGGGGGGGAACCTTGTCAGTTCCAAAGTACTTTTACCACATCAGAACAATTCACATTAATGTCAGAGTGTTTATTTAACTGATTAAAACTGTATCCAAATGTGTGACTTTTGTATTGCTGATCTGGGTGTTGCTTTTTATTTGAATGTAGTCATTGTACTGCTTTTTGGAGAGAAAGAGAACATGCAGACTTCACACGCAGATTGCTGCTTGGCCTACATAATGGACTAATACATTTTAAATTACTACATGACGTCAATGATCCCTTATAATCCAAGCCAGAGCATATCAATCTGCAAACCCAACAATTCTACATCAAAGGGAATGTTTTCCAACCAATTATTTTAAAATGGCTTGCCTTGGTAAGAACTCCAACATTCTCTTTAAGTCTCTACAGGGTTGATAGAGTATAGTACATATAGCAGTACCATATCGTATAGCAGCCTCCAGCCAATCAGCACATCTTACTCTGTTAGCATGCAAAGCTCTGCGCCTCGTTCTGCAGGGAGTTAACCCAATGTATAATGCCGAAATTAAAGGTGCTCACACATTTCACGCTCCGTACTCTGGGGAAGCACAGTCTGTCAAGCAGGACGACTCAATTATTCATCCAACTGCTCATTTATGTACATGCATATAGCGCATATTAAACACTACGGGATTACATAACGTCACTGTTTTCTTAGGCACGCTTAAAAGTGTGGTGTTAGGATAAGCATATGCACGAGATGGACTGATTATTTTTACATATTTATTCGAGAGCGCACGGGAAGTTTAAAGGACAGCAAAACAATGTGCAAAAGCAAAAAGTTGCGATTTGCATAATTCAATTGGCGAGATGTTTCCAGCAACTTTGAAGGGAAAAAATATAGTCTCAGCTTTTTCTTGATCAAAGAGAAATGCTCGTTCAGAAATTGTGTGCCCAGACGACGTACTGTATATCCTGTAAATTGGATAGATGTGTTAAGTAAAGAGTTTGCTTTCTATAGGAAGAGTTATGGTCATTGGGTTGTTTAAAAAGTTGTTAATAGGGTAGATAGCTAATTCTTTAATTTTTCAATGTTCCAAAGACTAAGCATAAAAGGTAACTTATTTGCATTCATGCCACAAGGTAGAATCGCCACTTCAAATACCTCCTAAAACTCTTATCAAAGCAGGCTATCTTTGTTAAGGAAAAAACCCTCTTTAAATGGGAATGGTGGTCTGAAATACAACCTGCCCTCAGTCTACAATAGCCTCATAAAACCTTGGGAGGAACTAGACAAATGTAAATGGGGTACTTGCAGCTCTGAGGGAAAGTGCCTGACGTCAATAGACCCAAGCTATAAGTGTGAAACCGGCAAATTGTAAACAAGCGCAGAGCAAGTTTCATTTATAACTCCTCCCTTTGGGCAGGACCAATTTGACCTACGGAGAGAAGAAATGCTAGCTGCTTGGACCACTTTCATCAGATTGAAAATGACTTTGGGAGTTGGGAATGGAAGTTATAACGTCATGATTTCTGAAACGATGTCCAGACGACGGTTCAAATACGGCTCTCAACAATTTGCTGCATGTCATTTCCCAGTCGCTTTCCCATTTCATGCCGCAGTGTCCTGTTGAATAAAGCCTACCCATCCAAAACATGAACCAACCAAAATACCTCGTGCAGTTCCCAGTTCCTATGACAAACAACCAACCAATCAGCAAACCAATGTCAATTTAGTCAATATTGTTAGACAATCTCATAATCCTGATTTATCTTCGTCACATTTTTCCACCTCACACTTAAAGGTGCACTATGTAACTTTTCTGGTAAAACGTCCACCACTGCTTGTCTCCGTGGGGATGTTACTTGAAAGTGCACATTCAAAGCACTACATAGAATAATGCATGTAAGACAAACTGAAGCCGAGGCTCCATGAAAACAACTATGGTTAATGTGAACCCTTTACATCCATGCTATTGCCTACATTCTCTCTGCTGCTCCCGACACTTAACTACACATTTTGAGTGCCAGGTCTATGTCTAAAAAAGCTACAGGGCTTTGGAAAGGTGAAGGAGTTTAGTATTTCTTTCATAGAAAAAGTACTTGCAAGACTTACGATCACAGTGCACGATTCCAACTAGATCAAGTGAAAGGGAACATGAGGAAAGTTTGCAGCACTGTAACTGTCGATAACACCACAGGTATGACACCCAGTAATCAAAACATGCCCATCACAGGTGCTTTGTCTCACCCATGGAGTCTGACAGTCTGACAGAGGAAACGACCATGAACTTGTTTTGCCACAGCAAATCTCTCTCTCTGACAGATATTGTGTCATGTAACTCGAAAGAGAATTTAGCACATTAAAAAGAGAGTACGCCTTGAAAATGTTTTGTAAAAGAAGAATTTTGTGACAAAAGCCAGACCACTACACGATGTCACCAATTGGCTTTGCAAGGGGGGACATCCTGGCTTCACCTTTCTGTTTGAAAAAGCCGTTCTAAAGCTGTGCTAGTGTTCAAAAAATGCATATATGCGAATACTAACAATGTCATAAACATTTGTGAGAGCTCGGCACAAGAAAGATTTATATACAGTACCTACTTGCGCATTTCACTGTGTGAAAATCAGCAACCCAGCTTTAATAGTTGCCTCGGGCCTGACTAATAGAAACATGGCCAGTCTTTGCCCACACCAGTCTTTGCCCATTGTGAAAGTTTGTGGGAATGTGGTTTTATCCCCTAAGGTCAATTTCCTTGTTAGGAATAGTACCGTATTACAGTTATAGTGAAATTTAGGATAGGGATAAATTATGACTGAATTTGCATTCAATCTTGTCCCTAAGCCCACAACTACAAATGTATTCGCAACCTAGAAGAGTTTCAAAAGGACTCTGAAACAGTAGCTCTCTCCTTACATATTATGCCGTATATATTACTATTGCTCTGCCATTTATTCCTATTATGAGTGTTTGCTAACAGCCTTATTATACGCACCTCATTTTAGAGCGCCAGTTTGTGCATGGTGCTCATTTTGAAAAACCCACAGATAATAAAAGCGGGTCTCTGGTGTGCCTGCAGAATAATTTGTGTGCTCGCTGATTGTGTGCAAACGAAGACCACTTCCTTCCCCTCCCGTGTGGTGTGGGTGGAACACAGAGAATCTCCCTTTGCCGCCGCTAGATTTTGCTCATTAGGAGTTCAGAGGGTGAAGGGAGAGGTGGGTTGGTGTGATGGAATGGAGACCCGGAGGCATACAAGCCGTGCAAAGAGGAAAGACCTGGGTGATAATGGAGCAAATGTATCAGTTTTAGATGTCATCCTTTTGACAGTAAATGAGTAGGCAGTTTTACAAATCTGGCATGAAAAAAAGAAATGGAAAAGTGAACACAGAAATATTAAACAAATTGGTGTTTTGATGTCACAAGACGTCTTTAAGAAGATACTAAGAGAACGCGCTAGATTTAATAGAGATGTTCTTAAGCATTTAAATTTCATCTTAAAAGTTGTGACTAATTCACTATGATCCCGCGACGAACATTATTAAGAATGCCCCCTAAACAGCAGGCATGTGGTCAGGGCAATCAAGGCAATACAATCTAAAATCACTGTGTGTCAGAACTATATTTACTTTTCGGGCTATAGAACGCTCCTGAATAAAAGCTGCGCACACAAAATTTACGAAGAAAATAGAACTTGTACATAAAAGGGCAGCACCTCTCAATAAGCCGCAGGTGCCCAGGTGTAACATTAGATATTTACACATATACTACACGTCTTTTGAACCCGGGGGGTCTTGTAGTGCACCTGCAGTCCGCTGAGCCGCAGGACTAATTAGACTAATTTCTCAGTGAATATGAATTAGCTTGCAATAAAACAAAGAGCACTTTGAAGTTTAACATTCAAAGAACACATCACAGCTGTCCCTACAGTCCTCTCTATCCTTGATGACTCTGTGTGAGCTGATTTACCTGTGTCTGTGTCTTCACATCTGGTTCATCTGCTCCTGAGCTCGTACTTATGATCTATGATAGTGATGCACATGTTGTCTTTTGACCTGTAAGTCAGGCCAAGACAGTTGAATTTCTCTGCGGCAGGTTCTAAACTGCAGACCGCCATACATCTCATGTCCGCGCACTGCATGTGTCTTTGCGTTCAGCCGCGTCTAGATTCACTTCCTCATTGGACTCATTTCTCCATTAACGGAATCACTTCACAGAGCTTTACATTGCACCAAGGAACCAAACAGAGATGCCCTCTCTCGCCTTCCCTCTTTGCCATTTTCATTGAACCTCTTGCAGCAGCAATACGACAAAACTGTATAATCAAAGGAATGCAGGTAGCAAACGTACAACACAAAATCAGTTTATGCAGATGACCTCTTACTTTACATACAGAACCCACAGGTGTCACTTAAAGAAACTTTCAAAATTATCAACAAATTTGATGTCTCACATTACACTATCAACTGGAAAAAATCAATCGCACTACCCCTCTCCGATAATGCATGGGTTTCTGGAGTTCAGGACACTTCCCCCCACTTTCAAACCGGCAACATCAAATATCTAGGGATTCATATTTCCCCCAGGCTGTCAGAGCTTTTCAGCCTCAACTATACCCCCCTCCTCAAGAAAATTGAAGACTATTTCAAACGCTGGTCAAAACACCCATTCACACTCATTGGAAGAATAGCTGCTGTCAAAATGAAAACTCTCCCTCAGATTAACTACCTCTTCTCTATGATCCCACAGACAATTGGTTCAAAACTCTCAATTCACTAACTACACAATTCTATTGGAAAAATAAAAAAAAACAGAATATCACTCTCACACTACAAAATAAAAAATCACATGGCGGGCTTAAGGCACCAAACTTCCATCACTACCTCCTGGCAAATCAGTTACAATACCTAGTTAAATGGATCAACAAACAAAATCACAACTACCCATGGCTGGAACTAGAACAAAACCAATGTATAAATATCACTCACAATCAATCAAAAAAATCCAACTTCTGTCAACCTATTACCATCAATTCTACTCAAACCAAATCAGAAAATCATCCCTAGCACTAAACAGGTACACCCCACTCTAGCACAACTCAGTGTTCACATTACAGAATAAACCTCTTCACTTCTCCACATGGGCACAAAAAGGAATCTCACATCTTCACCACCTGTTCGACAACCACCAATTCATGTCATTCAATACACAAACACAGAAATGGGGTTGGGAGAGAACAGTTCCTTCAATATCAACAGCTCAAACTTAAAATTAAAGACAAAACAAGCCTCTCCAACAACACATTACAACCATCTCAACTTGTAGAAAAACTTATGAAAATTAAATGAACCTCCCAGCTATATACACTGATCACAAACCTAAAATTAACAATAACTCTCCCAACAACCAAGTGGGAAAATGACTTGGCATTCTCTCCCAACCCTGATTATTGGGAACAAATCTGCAAAAAAAAAAATCCATGACCACTAACACAAACCTAAAACTTATACAGTATAAAGTCGTACATAGATCTCACATCACTCAAAGTAAAATGTTTAAAATGGGCTTAACGAACACCGATATTTGTTCACAATGCACTTTAGGTAGCACAGACGACTATCTGCACGCCATGTGGGTCTGTCAACCAGTCTACTCCTTCTGGATCACAATCACTGAGGCACTCTCTACCATCCTGGACTCCAGAATCCCTTTATCTCCAACACTCTGTCTCCTTAATGACATATCTACAATCCACATTACGCAGCACTTCAAAAAACCCTTGCTCATCTCTGTCGCTAAGAAAGTCGTCCTCCTAAACTGGAAGTCCAAGAAATCATGCCATATCAACCACTGGAAAAACATAATATATTACAATAGAAAAACATTGTGCACATAGAGAGAAGCAAATGTTAGCTTTTGAAAACACCTGGTCCACTTTTCTATCATTTTTAAACCCAACAAAAACATAATCACCCCCCCTTTCCTGGCTTCCATTTATTTATTTATTTTACATTCACCATTCTACATATAGACACACACACATCAGCAACATAACCCGATCATGACCACTTACAGACCGTTCTGCTCAATCCCGTTCTGTCTGTTCTGTCATCGTCCTGTCCCACTGTCTGTCTGCTTGTCTGTCTATCTATCTGTTTGTCTGTTTTTCTGTCTGTCTTTCCGTCTTACTTGTCTATCAGTTACATGTGGTTGAGGTAGGACAAATTGTATATTTGTAAAATAGCTTTATCAAAAGTTGTCCACCTGATTGTAATAACACACACAGCTTTTGAAGATCAAAATATAGAAAACATGATGTGTTCCCTGGACAGTGCTTCAACTGGCCCCTGACAATCTTCTTCTACAGTGTGTCAAACGCTTGCGCTTCCTGCTAGATTGCCCCCCGGTAGCCGTTAGCCAGTCAAATCTATAAATTAGACGCACAGTTGTAATGATCGCAGGGTTCAAAGCGTGGGAAATAAAGTAGCGGCTTAAAGGGCGAAAAGTATGGTAAATTGTTCAGAAATATTTAAATAAACCCGTCTTCCCCTCACTTCTGCTGCCGAGCTTGGCTGGAAGTCACAGTGTTTTCAGTGGTCGCTAAGAAGTAACGTGGGAGCTTGATTCCGTTCCTTGCAAAGCGGCTCAGTCTGTAGCCATGTTCAGAGTCATGTCCCGCTCTCTAACATGAGCTTATAGACCCAGAGCAGACAGCAGCTTCTTTTAGAGGTCTGCACATGCGCTCTGAAGACAGCACAGGCTTAAACCGCACTGAATAAACCTGTATGAAAACCAGATAAGTCAACACATTGTGATCCTGTGCAGCACAAAGACGGCAACGCAAAAAACTTTCAATGAGTGACTTTAACGACAAGTCTTTGTTTGTAGCTATGGCTCTGTTTGTGTTTCGAATGATATAAAAGTTAATTAGAAATACAGGCAGCCATTTAATGACATAGTGAGCTAGTCTTGTGCAATGGAGGATTCAGGCTGAGATGTGAAATGAGCAGAGGATTTTATGAACACAATTTTATGAAGCAAAAACAGCAACAAAGGAATAACGGGACATTTTATAAAGAGTGAGTGAATCGTGTCTGTTTTTGACCAACTCCACTTCAGGGAAATACAAGACATTTCTTCAGGAAAGACGTGATTTGATTTGCATCTGGGAGTGACAGGTGAGTTTTATCGCGGCTGTTGTAACACATAGATGTTTTTAAGGTTATGTTTGTGGCAAATGAGGCATGATTATAAGTGCATCTGTCTGAACAGTACGCTGTTATTGTGAGTATCTCATCATAAATGTTGTTTTGTGTAGTTACCCGTAGTGCTGTAATATGTAGCTCGCTCAAATTATTTCAATAATTGGGGTTAATTGATGCATTGATGAGGTGAGTTGGCTAATTTTGTGAGTGAAAACACAACAGTTTGTGAGAAATATGTCTGGCAGTGCCTTACTGAGTTGATGCAGTACGTGTGAGCCAATTTCATTCCTTTATAAAATTCTTCATAGCACCTGCCATTGTTCATATAAAAATAGCATTTTAGATCAAGAGAATCAGGTACTTTCTTTAATATTGAAATCAAGTTTGAAATTGTAATATCATGATAATTTGACGTTCTGCCTGAATGAAAAAGCCACTGATAAACCGACATAACAGCGAGGGAGAGAATGAACAAGGACATATTTGATGTTTTTGAATGTCTACGACGTTTTACAGCTTCACCAGTGATTCAAAGACTTAATTTGCAAAAACAGATATCTTCATTTTAGTAATTTGCCAAGGTTTGACAAGTTCCTACAATTGGAAATAAACCCTTTTCTGATTCTGATTCTACACATTTTGTTAGTAACAGTGTAGTTGAGAACATTTTCTCAATAAAATAGATTTTGATTTAGAAAACACTGCTTTAAATTGAGTTAATTACTTCACAAAAAAGTTGTCAGAAATCTTCACATGAACTTACTTAGTGTAAGCATATTTCAGTCACCAACTTATATTAGTGGCTAGCTAGCACCCTGACTCGCCCAGGTTTTTCTGTGCCCAGTCTCCCTGTGTCCCTGTGAGTGGGTTTCCACCGAGTACCCGGGTTTCTCCCATCAACCTAAAACATGAGGGATGGGTCAAATGCAAAGGACACAGTTCCCTGCCAGGACTATAAAATATACCTAATCCTTAAATCAAATGTTAGTGTTTTCCGATAATTCCGAAGAACAGTGGAATCCTTCATTCACAATTTTTACACAAAGGATGCTTCTTTACACCCCTACACCTTATCAATAAATACTACAGTAAAATACAAGGCACACAGTAGTTACTTCCGAGTTGCCAGCACCTGTAGCTTGTGCTTGAGAAGAATAAAGTTCCCACGCGGACTGGTATTTTAAAAGGGCCTGATCTCTCTTCCTGTGATACGGGATAAGACTCTTGGCCGCTGCGTTCAATCACCACAACTACCTCACCTTAACAACAATGAGTGGGCTAACCTTGGCCATCCATTAACCTGTCTGAGAACAAAAGCCCTTTCCATGGGGAGCCATTAGGCCAATATAGCTGTGGGGAAGAGGGAAGCGGCCAATACACCAGATGGGCTGCAGGGCTGGACAGCAGTTTCGTCCTGTTTTAGTCAAGGAGAAGAATTAGGCTAAAATCAATGTAGCACAGTGTAGCATTGTTGGATTCGATTCATGAATCACAAACTGCAGGTGGAGGTGGAGCACTGTCCAAACATGGCCTATATCTGCAGGCTAAAGATCTTTTTTTAGAAATGCTGCAGTAAAAGGTTCATAAAAGTCTGCTCCTAAAATGTAGACAACATGTATTCTGCACTGACTTAACACGTGGTTTATTTCTTTTACCAGCTCAATAAGTATTACGGATAAGCCATAAAATAGATTACGTTTATTTATTTATTTTAAAGCCAAACTGCTAGTCCTAAATGGTTTTAGTTTATTTTATGTGAATTTGAACTCAAGAAGTGACATTTGTGAGTCCAGGTGCATCTCTGTCAGAACAACTTTGATCACTTTGCACAAGACGATATTATCATCTCTGCATCTGGTTTGTATAAGTCATGCCATTCAAACCTAACTATCAGGTGAGTCTGTGTCACCTGTCAGGACCGATCCAAAGTGCATGTGACAGGTTAGGCTACACATCTCACTAAAACATTGTTACTATAATAAGTAAACCAATTAATAAGTAAACATTAAGTAAGATTGAACTCTACTTTTCCATAGATTTGACAATTTTGGTGCAGTTTCTAATTTAAATTGTCAGTTGGACGTTGGCAGCAGATCTGACAGAGCTGGAGTTTACCTGGTGTATGCATTTCTGATCTGGCAATTTACTAGGGAAATTGTCAAGACAAATGTAGGGAAGGTTTTGCTTTTCTTCACAAACATCAATTGATGTAAAACTAGAGCTGCAACAATGAATCTGAATAATTGTGAATTATCGGCTATAAAAAATATTCAAGTATTGTGTTTAGAACAGCTGCACATATTAGTATTCTATCCCAAATTTTCTGTAAATGTGGCACCAAATAAAAACACTGTAATTTTGTCTTTTGTAATGTTTTTTGAAAACATTTGAAATGTGTATTACAAGATTGTAAGCATGTATGCTAAGTGATTGCCAGGCCCTGGTTTTTCATCATTTGTGATGTTTGGAGGCTAACGCTAAACCTCACAATGAAATGCATCAGCGCTAACTTGAGGGATGGTACCGGGTAATGGAATGCAGTCTTTTGTTTACAAAAACTAGAAGTGTCCACACAGACTCTGACACACATGCAAAAAGACAATGTATGGCGAAATAGAATAAATTGTATGAATAAATCTGAATCTGAGTAAACTTTATTCATAAACATCTAGAAGCCTTCAGTTACCATATTTTAGCCTATATTTGGTTAATAAATGTATTTAAAATACATATAATTTGTTTGGCTGGTCAACTAAAGGAAAAAAAAATACACAATTTAACCGCGGCTGCTCCAAGTTCCATATCCACACACTGGCTCCAAAGTAATACACCTGTCCATACATCGTCTAAGTGTTTGTCCAAATTAGTCTGTGGAAATGCCGCCGGGACAGAGCAGATGTGTGTGAGGGGCTTGGGCCTATAGCGGTGGGACGGGCCGGAGTTTGAAAAGCAACACCTTGTTAATCTGACGGATGCGCTCCAACAGCTCACCCGGGGACAGAGTTGCTGTCGTCTCCTTGGGCCGATAACTCGACAGAAACAAGAAGCGGCAGCAGTCGTGGTTTGTTAAGGGTGTTCCTGAGTCCGCTTCCCAGGGCTCCTCACTAAGAGATAAGTGCCAGACTCCAGTGCCAGACAACGGCGTTTTAGTTAAGAGTCGGGCTATCAGTGGCGCAGGAAGGACCATTAGCTTTAACAGCCTTATTTACATACTCACAGGGGGTTCTGAGGTGCACAATAAAACATTATGTTAAATGTACTAAAGTAGAGGTGGGGGGATATCGAGAAATGGATAATGTTACAATACTTGTTTTGGAGATGTGCAAACTTTGATGATTCAAGTATACCGTCTTTGATAAGTATTTTTGCGCTTTCGTTTTACAGTCCATTCGTGTTTCAGCCTCAACCAAGATATGTACAAGTTTGAGATCAATTCTGATGGATTGCCACAATATTGTCAGAATACTGTCATCGCACATTGAACTAGGGAACATATTTTACTACGTGATCGTCTAAATGTGTGTTGATGAAAGATTTGGGCGGCTGTCTTGACCAGGACTCCCTTGCAAAAGAGATCGGTAATCTCAATGGGACTTTCATGGTTAAATAAAGGTTAAAATAAATAAATCAAGATAATCTGAAAATATATTGAGATTAAGGCTGCAACAAACTATTATTTTGGATCAAGCAATTATTCTCTCAATTAATCAATCACCAGTAGTTGTTTTGATAGAAAAGGCCCGTTAGTAAGAGTTTTTTTTTATTGTATCAATTTGGCCCAAATAACGACAATGACAAAATAAGTTCATCATCAAAAACACAAAAGGTTCACGTTTCCAGTGCTATTATAATTCATATAATGTCATTCATAAAACCTCTTCTCTCGACACATGGCATGTTTTGGAATCTGTGTACACTCCGATTGTTCCGATGGCTAAATCAGTTGACGATAATTGCAATAATTGAATCGTTGTAATTAATTAATTGACTTGTCCCAGCCCTAATAGTGATCTTAATTTACATCAGTATTTCCCACCTCTATTCTAAAGGGGTCAGAAGTTATAATGATAGACATACTGTATCTTAAAAAGTCCACATTTCAAAACCAGTATTTGTACTAATGCTTTCGGACTGTGACGGGGGCTGCTTTCTACAGAATTGACCAGCTTGTCTCCATGGAGATGTTTAATGTCATACTGGGGAATATTATAGGTAGTAATCATAAATAATAACATCTCCATGGAGACAAGCAGATGGTGAACCCGAAAAGCTACATATTGCACCCTTCAAACATCTAATTAGCAATTTGTGTGCTATGAAAAACAAACCATTAAATATCAAATTAAGTTATCCAATCAAATGTGCAAGTGTTTTTATCAAATAATGACTTTTATTTGTAAGATTAAATGCTGCTGAACTGAATGTATCCTTAACATGTATGTATAGAAAAGGATCTGCAATAGAAAAGTATTTCAAGGAAGGGAAAATATATTAGGTTATTTTAGATATCAGCTTCACTTTTCTGTTCAAAACTTCTGTATAAATGCTCGCACACCTTATCAGAGGAGAAATGTCCGTGAAGCAATACCATTTCATTGACTTAATAACCCAGACCGAAAGTGAACTCTGATTCTTGCACAATTCTGGCGGACATATCTGGGCTTGATTTAATGTTCTTTTCCGTGGTAGTGAAAAAGAAAATGAAGCGTTAGTGTGTGAGCGTACCTGATAGACATGGTAGGCATTAGCAGCGCGACCCTGAAGGAACACCGAGGGGATCCAAACGTTGATGAGGGCACGGTGGGCACTGGAGATCAACAAAAATACATTACATTCCCATTAGCATTAGCATAAACACCGCAATGGCATCTCAATGAAATTAAGAGTCTGTGGGAAATCGTACGGTTCACGTTTTAAAGACCATAACAATTTAAATAATATGGGGAAATAACAACTGGAAGAATCTTCAGATGAGAAGTGGTTTAAAGGGCAAATTGTCACATTTTTGCTACTACCTGCATAACTCCGCAAAGCTTCAAAATTGTACAATATGTGCCCACAAGATTAATATAAGTCTCTGTATGAGAGGGAGATCTCTAGAATGTGTATGAGCAGAATCGATCCACGCTGAAAATGTCCAAATGTACATTGATATTGATACGTTCCTTTGTTTTTTCCAACACATGCGTTCGCGGTGACGTCATACATCCCCATAGCGGCCATTTTAAAAGGGGCACGCGATATATAAAAACCAACACGACTGCATCATTTTCTACGGCATAATGAGCTACGAATACTTTGATTCTTTAGATGATAACGGCAAACTAAGGTACACGACAAAGCTATCATTTCTTGGTCAGTCAACAGAGCAATGTCCTAACAGAACGCAGGTTTATGCCATTTTGGCCTCATATTTCCTAGATTTCGTATGTTGTAGACGTGCTGTTGTGCCCCTTTCAAAATGGCGGACTCGGTTGCCACTGCACAAGTTCCCGGATGTGCGAACGCATGTATATGGAGGAAAGTGTTCATGCAGGGCTGGTTACCATGTGACCTGCCCGAGTCACCTGGACTGTGTTTCCTGGGGGTCAAGTGTCTTATTTGAGCAGACCAGTGTTCAGACTAATATGTACTGGTTTGGTCATTTGAAAATATGTGCCAAATATGAAATGGTGATTGAGCAAAGGGATTTTGTTTGTGTACAGCGTGTCTGCAACTGTGGAAACGTTTAAATGTGGTAATGTTCCTATTCCGTTAATGTTACGTCTCACCGTTTTTGTTTTGTATCATTCTTATACTGTATATCTACAAATTAATATGAATAATTACGTTTCAAAATCAGACAGGCTGGGGTCATCTGACGTCTGGCTCAAATCACCAGGAAGCTGAGGAAGAAAAAAAAAAATACACCAATGAAAGCATTATTCGTGTACATTTGTGTAACAATGTGTGAGAATAACCAGCACAGAAAATGAAATACTTACTAGAAAAATTAAAAATTGTAAAGCGGAAAAAATTACATTCAGAGTTGACTTAAAAATGTATACAATTTACAGACTTTGGTCTAAATGGGATGTATTTGTTTGTTTGTTTTTTCTGGGCCATGATTCTATGTTTTCAATTATTTGTTGGATGTGTTTTTGTTTTTTTTAAGTGTTCTTAAATTCAAAAAAGAAAAACATTTAAATATCAAAAGAAAGAAGAAAACAATCCACCTCCATACGTAATTTTTTCTATGTATTTTTTGTAATATTTGAGGACATATAATACGCTGGTTTCCTCAATTACTAGTTAGACTCCTCCACTCATGCACGCCCCGTGCATACTAATTAGTAGTAGGAAAATGGAACATTACCGTTGTAAACGGGCGAAGCCCGTGCAAAAGTGCTCACTAAACGAGCACTTTACATTAAAAAGCATATAAAGCACTCATTTGCGCTAAGTAGCTCACGAATACGTTCCCCATCTCTTGCATGTTCCGTGCATATAAGCATGTAATGCAAAAATTGAACATTATTACTGTATAGAGGGCCAAAAACACAAAGTGGGCGGAGCCCACTCAAAATTAACGAGGGACCCACACCATGAGGTAGGAAAGCGCGAGCGCTTTCCGAAAATGTATAGTTTATGATATTTGAAAAATGGGAAACATTGTTTTCGCATCGGAATATTCTCCTTCTCCTTCTCCTTCTCCTTCTCCTTCTCCTTCTCCTTCTCCTCCTCCTCCTCCTCCTCCTTCTTCTTCTTCTTCTTCTTCTTCTTCTTCTTCTTCTTCTTCTTCTTCTTCTTCTTCTTCTTCTTCTTCTTCTTCTTCTTCTTCTTCTTCTTCTTCTTCTTCTTCTTCTTCTTCTTCTTCTTCTTCTTCTTCTTCTTCTTCTTCTTCTTCTTCTTCTTCTTCTTCTTCTTCTTCTTCTTCTTCTTCTTCTTCTTCTTCTTCTTCTTCTTCTTCTTCTTCTTCTTCTTCTTTCTTTTTTCTTCTTTCTTCTTTCTTCTCG